>NC_052963.1:0-212500 GCF_013358895.1 Oreochromis aureus | reverse complement strand
CTACAAACCAGTCTGATACCACTTCTTTGCAGTGTTCACGTTTACTAAGGCACTACCCAAAAGGCGCCACAAGAGGGCACTCCAACACAAGAGATGACCTATGTACACTGATGCATAGTAACAGTCAGCCTCCTTGAATTGGCAGAAATACTGTGATTTAGTAGTAATACTATAACATAACAGATATACTGCCAGGCTCAAAGCAGCTACTCATCTCACTGACCCAAACACATTCTCACAGAAGAGGTGGACAGACTGACAATTCTGCTGAAATTAGCAGAAGCTGCTGAGAATTGTGCTGATAAGAGGTGAAAGGGCTGAAAATTTTGCAGAAAAAAAGTGAATCAGCAGAATTTGTGCAGAAAAGAGGCAAAGGAGCAGAAACTTGCGCTGAAAAGAGATGAATCAGCAGAGTTTCTGCAGAAAAAGAAACAGAACAAAAGAACAAAAGAAAACTGAAAACAGGTTTTGCCATGACCGGGATTTGAACCTGGCCCTTCTAGTCTCAAGGCAGCTGCTCATCTCACTGAACCAAACTCTTTCTCTCAAAAACAAGAGATGGAGAATCTGACAATTTTGCTAAATGAGCAGAAGCTGCTGAGAATTGTGCTGAGAAGAAGTGAAAAGGCTGAAAATTTTGCAGAAAAGAGGTGAATCAGCAGAATTTCTGCAGAAAACAGGTAAAAAGCAATAAGTTGCACTGAAAAGAGATGAATCAGCAGAATTTCTGCTCAAAGGTGGCTATTCATTTCCCTGAGCCAAAGTCATTCTTACAAAGAAGAGGTGGAGAGATGGACAATTCTGCTGAAATGAGCAGAAGCTGCTGACAATTGTGCTGATAAGAGGTGAAAAGGCTGAAAATTTTGCAGAAAAGAGGTGAATCAGCAGAATTTCTGCAGAAAAGAGGTAAAAAGCAATAAGTTGCGCTGAAAAGAGATGAATCAGCAGAATTTCTGCTCAAAGGCGGCTATTCATTTCCCTGAGCCAAAGTCATTCTTACAAAGAAGAGGTGGAGAGACGGACAATTCTGCTGAAATGAGCAGAAGCTGCTGACAATTGTGCTGATAAGAGGTGAAAAGGCTGAAAATTTTGCAGAAAAGAGGTGAATCAGCAGAATTTCTGCAGAAAAGAGCAAAAAGCAGAAACTTGCGCTGAAAAGAGATGAATCAGCAGAGTTTCTGCTCAAAGAGTTATCTTTTTCTGAATACAGCCAAAAAGCTGGAATTTGTGCTGAAAAGGGGTGAAAAAATGAAAATTTTGCTGAAAAGGGTGAAGAAGCTGAAGAAGCTAAAGTATACTAAACCAAAGTATTTGTGCCAAAACACAGTGTTTCTGCCATATTGTGGTACTACTACATTACAACATGAATACGGATTAAAGATGAAAGAAACTGGCAACAAATTCCTCCACTACAAACCAGTCTGATACCACTTCTTTGCAGTGTTCACTAAGGCACTACCAAAAAGGCGCCAAGAGGGCACTCCAACACAAGAGATGAGGTGAATGAGCAGAATTTCTGCTGAAAAGAGGCAGAAGGTTCTGTATGTAGAAAAAGAAACACTGTTGAACCATGTGTGAAATAAATAAAGAAATGAAATGAAAGAACAACCTGGTTCTGCTCAAATTCACCAATCAGAGGTACTGCCTCTGTCTGCTTCATCAGGCTGTGTACTTGTTTCTGCCATGGGCGTTAACAAGAATCTGAGGTCCATATTAGAAAAGCTGCTAAAATCATAAAACTTTGCAGAATTGTAATAGATTAGCAATATAAATTACAGGTCTGTGATAGTGTATAAATTTGTAGTGAAAAAAAAAACGTGGACCAAGGTGGGATTGAACCCACGACCTTTCAGCTGCAGAGCCGTGTCATTACTGATTGCGCCACCTGGAGCAGGCGGCGGTCTGAACAGATACTTGGGCAGTCAGAAAATAGATCGCGGTGAGAGGCGAAAAACGCCGTTTTGGAGTTACAAAACGTCGTGTAACTCAAAAACTAGGTGGGATAAAGCATAATTCTTGTATTGGGTGAATCAGCGGACTTTGGTGTACTTTCACTGCGATTTTCATAGCTCGTTCTACCTCCGTCGCGGAGATATGACGAGAGAAGAAAGCGGCTTCATTTCCAGAGTTTGAAGACTGAGAGAAGGACAGATTTCCACCCTCAAACAAACGTAATTCATTGCTCAACGGTAAGATAATTGTAAAAACTGCTTCCACTGTGAGTGTCAGCAGTGTCTGAAGATATATTGGCACAAGCCTCATGTCCTAACTTTGCTTTATTAAAGAGATATGGCGATTTGAAAATGCCTCCCGTTTCAGAATTTCAGCTCTGAATTTCAAAACCTCCCATAGACTTTGAATGGGGAGTATTGAGACCTTGTGTCACTCCGAGGCAAATTGCGAAAAAACGGTAAATCTCACAATAAACATGGTGACATTGTCTGAAAGCCAGCAAAAATACCTACGTTTTGATGTATAATTTGTGGGGTTGAGTGGAAATTGAGTGAGTAGCAAGAAGTTGTTTAGACATGAAGAAAATTCAGAACGGACCAGCACTCACTCTGACTTAATTGCATAGCAACCATAGCAACGCATGTATTTTCTGAAAAATCACAATTTTGCAACTGAAAACTTAAGAGAGATAAGATTAAAACGGTGAAGATCTGAAAAAGCTGAATCAGACAGGAATAGCCCAATAATCTGAGAACATTTTAAAGTTTGAATGGAGTTTCTAGGTGAAAAGTATGACAAAGTAGTTAAGTTTCAAAGACAAGCAAGTTTTAGCAGAATTGTGGAAGTTTCCCATTCATTTCAATGGGACAAATTAAAGGAAAAAAAGTGTAATATTTTAAAAAGTATAACAGTAATAAACACCAAAAGTCATAGCCATCATTAGCAGAAAGAGCAGAACAGTATAGAGTTTGAACTGAGAAAATCGGCTGAAAACTGAGAAAGTAGTTAAGTGCCAAAAAAGTGTCACGGAAGCAACTAGGGAATAATAAAGAATAAAAGAAACAGGAACTCAATAGTGTGGAAGCCCTTTTAGGGCATCACACAATAATAACTAGAAAAATTTGCATTTCCTGCGAAAATGCAGTGTGGATGCTGTAATGCTGAAGCTGTCTGCTGAAACTAGCAGAAAAAAGCTGAAAAGTTGCAGAATTTGTAAAAGCTTTGCAGAAACAAAGGAACTTTGCTAAAATGTAGTAACAGCAGAACTGTAATATCTTAGAGGAAACATAATACTTGGCAGAAATACAATAGCATAGCAGAACTTAGCAGAAATAATGTAACTTACCAGAAACACGATAACTTGTCAAAAATACAAAATTTGGGAGAAATAGTATAAGATAACAGAAAGAATATATTTAGCCAAACATTCTTAAACTTAACAAAAATACTATGATTTAGCAGAAATACTATGATTGAGCAGAAGTACTAAGATGTAGTAAAAGTACTTTGATTTAACAGAAACACAATTATGGAGGAGTAATACTTTAAAATGGGAGAAATATTGATACATACACAGAGCCTAAAGGGAACAGTATTTGTGCCATGGAGTGTTAACAAAAATTTGAGGTCCATATTAGAAAAGCTGCTAAAATCATAAATGTTTGCAGAATTGGGAAGAGAGTGAGCGCCTGGAAAACAGGGTGATGAGCAGTCAGAATTAGATTGCGGTGAGAGGCGAAAAAACGCCGTTTTTGGAGTTATAAAACGTCGTGTAACTCAAAAACTAGTTGGACTAGAAGCATAATTCTTGTACTGGGTGAATCAGCGGACTTTGGTGTACTTTGACTGTGATTTGCATTGCTCTTTGTACATCTGTCGCTGAGATATGACGAGAGAAGAAAGGGCAGACCTCAGATATGATTGGCTGGCTGGGAAGCCGTGCAGGCCCTGATTTGTAAATTTGAATGTTGCATCCCTAAGATAAGATTGGCTGGGTGAGAAGCCGTGCAGGCCCTGATATGTAAATTTGAATGCCTCAGTCCTCACAGAGGATTGGCTGCCTGGGGACCTGGCAGAAATATATAGAAATACTATGATTAAGCATAAATACTACATTTAGCAGAAATACTATATTAAGCACAAATCCTATAATAAGCAGAAATACTATATCAAGCAATATAAATATCCTATAAAATCCTATAAAAAGCAAAAATACTGTACTATGATTTGGTAGAAAAACTATAATTAATCAGAAATACTAAATTTAGCAAAAATCTTATGAAACAGCAGAAATGCTATGATTTAGCACAATAGTAATAACTTAAACAGAAAAATTGGAAAAGCAAAATGGACAGCTGAAAAAATGCTGAACATGCTAAGGGTCCTTCAAATATACTTGTTAAATGAAAAAAAAAATCGATAAAAAATATATAACAGCCACACAATCACAAATATGGACACATATGGAAACACACATGCACAGACACACACACACACTCACACACACACACACAGGATCCAATTCAGTCAACCAGTCTAAATATATTGAATTTGAATCTTACAATGAGATCATCCCATAAAAGGCATTCTCTCTCTCTCTCTCTCTCTCTCTCTCTCTCTCTCTCTGTCACACACACACACACACACACACACACACACACACACACACACACACACACACACACAAGATCCAATTCAGTCAATCAGTCTAAATATATTGAATTTGAATCTTACAATGAGATCATCCATAAAGAGGCTTTCTCTCTCAATCTCTCTCTCTCTCTCCTCTCTCTCTCTGTCACACACACACACACACACACATACACACAAGATCCAATTCAGTCAACCAGTCTAAATATATTGAATTTAAATCTTACAATGAGATCATCCCATAAAAAGGCTTCTCTCTCTCTCTCTGTCACACACACACACACACACACACACACACACAAGATCCAATTCAGTCAACCAGTCTAAATATATTGAATTTGAATCTTACAATGAGATCATCCATAAAAAGGCTTTCTCTCTCTCTCTCTCTCTCTCCTCTCTCTCTCTGTCACACACACACACACACACACACACACACACACACACACACACACACACACACACACACACACAGGGAGAGAGAAGTAAGTTTCTAGCTCAGTCAAGCAGCCTGGGAGCTGCTGAATTTGAATCCACCAATCAGAGAACCTGTGCACTTTTTCCCGCCAAAACAGGTAGCAGCAGAAGAGACACAGGACTTTTGCAGTCTATTTCTCATAATGCGACTCCCCTCAAACAAATGACCATAATTTCCTAACCGTGGGGCTAAAACAGTCATTCTTAGACCATTTTATTCAGAAGACATTTAAAATAAAAATATGAAATATTAGAGATATATGACATAGATGATTGGTGGGCTTAGAAGCCATGAAGGTCCCAATATGCAAATTTAAATGTGCCACGACTCAGATATGATTGGCTGGCTGGGAAGCCATGAAGGAACAATATGAAATTTAAATGTGCCAGGACTCAGATATGATTGGCTGGCTGGGAAGCCATGAAGGTCCCAATATGCAAATTTGAATGTGCCAGGACTCAGATATGATTGGCTGGCTGGGAAGCCGTGCATGACTCGATATGTCAATTTGAAAATTACAGTCCTCACAGAGGATTGGCTTCCTGAGGAGCTGGCAGGAATACATAGAAATACTATGATTACCCAGAAATACTGCGTTTAGTAGAAATACTATGTTTTAGCACAAATACTATAATTAAGCAGAAATATTATATTAAGTACAAATCCTATAAAATAGCAGAAATAGTATGATTTAGCACAAATGCTGTACTTAGCACAAATACTGAAAAGCAACACAAATGCTATGACTTAGCACAATAGTAATAACTTAAATAGAAAAATTGGAAAAGCAAAATGAACAGCTGCAAGAAGTCCCACAAGCACAGAGACACACACAGGATCAAATTCAGTCAACCAGTCTAAATATATTGAATTTAAATCATACAATAAGATGCTCCAATAAAACTCTCTCTCGCCTCTCTCTCTCTCTCTCTGTCTCACACACACACACACACACACACACACACACACACACAGGGAGAAAATCAAGTTTCTAGCTCAGTCAAGCAGCCTGGGAGCTGCTAAATTTGAATCCACCAATCAGAGGCTGTGTACTTTTCCGCCAAAACAGGTGCAGCCGTTTTTACACACACAGAGCACAGAGACAGGATTTCTGCAGTGAATTTCTCATAGTGAGGATTCCTCTCAAACAAATGGCCATAATTTCCTAACCGTGAGGGCTAGAACAGTCATTCTTACACCGTTTTGTTCAGAAGAGATGGGGAATCTTAAAGTGTTGACACTTTATCATTAAAATATGAATTATTAAAGATATTTGACTTGTAATGCACCATAACTGAGTAGAGGCAAGCGAAAACTGCCTTGGCTTGCCCTCAAACAACGCTTTCTAACTCTAAATCTATTTGGAGTATTGATATCATTCTTTCCCGTAAGAGACAGCAGGCTTTGGTGAACAATCATGGAAATTTTCAGGTCTCTGTGGAAATCCATCAAAAAAGATATGACGAGAGAAAAAAGTGCCTCATTTCCAGAGTTTGAAATCTGAAGAAATCTGAGCGAGGGACAAATTTCCTACCCTCAAACAAACCCAATTCATGGCCAAATGGTAATAGATGAGAAAAAAATTCTTGAATTGTGAGCGTCAGGAGTGTCTGAAGATATATTGGCACAAGCCTCATGTCTTAACTTCGGCCGTTAAGGAGATATGGCGATTCGAAAATGCCTCTCATTAGAAATCAGCGGTGATTTTGAACAAACTCTCCATTGACTTTCTATGGAGAGTTTTCACACTCGTGTTGGTCTGAGGAGATTTGCCAGAATTCTATAAATCTCACAACAATGATGGTGACATTTTCGGAAAGCCAGCAAAAATGCCTACGTTTTGATGTATAATTTGTGGAAGTTGAGTGAAAATTGAGCAAGTAGCAAGAAGTTGTTCGGACATGAAGAAGACTGCGAAACCTACAGTGGCACACTGGAAGCCAAGTGCATAGCAACCATAACAACGCATGTATTTTCTGAAAAATCACAATTTTGCAACTCAAAACTTTAAGAGGATAAAAGTAAAACTGTAACAGATATGAAAAAGCTGAATCATTCATGAATAGCCCAATAATTTGTGAACATTTTAAAGTTTGAATGGTTGTTCTACGTGAAAGTAGGAAAAAGTAGTTAAGTTTCAAAAAACAAGCAAGTTTTAGCAGAATTGTGGAAGTTTCCCATTCATTTCAATGGGACAAATTAAAGGAAAAAAGTGTAATATTTTAAAAAGTATAACAGTAATAAACACCAAAAGTCATAGCCGGCATTAGCAGAAAGAGCAGAACAGTTTAGAGTTTGAGCGGAGAAAATCGGCTGAAAACTGAGGGGAGTAGATAAGTGCCAAAAAAGTGTCACGGAAGCAACTGGAATATAGTGGAATAAAGAATAAAGAGAAACAGGAACTCAATAGTGTGGAAGCCCTATTAGGGCATCCACACAATAAAGTAGAATAATAATAAAGAATAAAGAGAAACAGGAACTCAATAGTGTGGATGCCTTAAAGCATCCACACAACTAGAAAAATTTGCATTTCCTGCGAAAATGCTGTGTGGATGCCTTAACGCTGAAGCTGTCTGCTGAAAAGCTGAAAAAGATGAAAAGTTGCAAAAAGTTGTATGGTGGTGAAAAAAAAATGTCATCCTGAGCAGGATTCGAACCTGGACTTCCTGGGCGCAAGGCGGCTACTCATCTAACTGTGCCAAATTCACTCTCACAAGGTAAGAGATGGAGAGACTGACAATTATGGTGAAATGAGCAGAAACTGCTGAGAATTGCGCTGATAAGAGGTGAAATGGTTGAAAATTTTGCAGAAAAGAGGTGAATCAGCAGAATTTCTGCAGAAAAGAGGCAAAGAAGCAGAACGTTGCGCTGAATAGAGGTGAATCAGCAGAATTTCTGCTGAAAAGAGGCAAAACAACCTGTTTCTGCTCAAATTCACCAATCAGAGGTACTGCCTCTGTCTGCTTCATCAGGTGGGTACTTGTATGTATTTCTGCCATTGAGCGTTAACAAGAATCTGAGGTCCGTATTAGACAAACTGCTAACATCATAAAACTTTGCAGAATTGTAATAAATTAGCAATATAAATTACAGGTCTGTGATAGTGTATAAATTTGTAGTGAACAAAAATCCATGTGGACCAAGGTGGAATTGAACCCACGACCTTTGGGCTGCAGATCCGTGTCATTACCAAATGCGCCACCGGCAAAGAGCCGGCGCCTGGAAAACAGGGAGATGAGCAGTCAGAATTAGATCGCGGTGAGGCGTAAAGTGCCGTTTTGGAGTTACAAAATGTCGTGTAATTCAAAAACTAGGTGGGATAGAAGCACAATTCCTTTACTGGGTGAATCAGCGAATTTCATGAACTTTGACTGCGATAGCTCTTTGTACCTCCGTCGGCGGAGATATGAGAGAGAAAAAGCGGCTTTATTTTAAGAGTTTGAAAACAAAGCGTAATTTATGGCTCAACAGTAAGATGACAGTAAAACTGCTCCAACCGTGAGTGTCAGCAGTGTCTGAAGATGAATTGGCACAAGCCTCTTGTCTTAACTTCACTTTATTTAATTTATTGTGGCATGCAGATGAATCTTGCAAAAAGCTCACAGGGAGAGATTGAGCCTGTATTTCCACCCCAAGCTGGTAGGGGAGCTTTTTATTGAACATATTTGCTTGTGCCACAATGTGCTTCAAGGGTCAATAACAGCATAACAGAACTCACTTATGGTACTGCATTCTTCCTATAAAACAATAACTGTCAGTGACTTTGTACCGTAGTATAAACACAACATTCATGACAACAGTTAAAAGTAATGTAACCATAAACAATGAAACAAGAACATCTAAAATGCAGCACATGTCCCAAGGCATGATGGGAGAGAACTAGCTGTTCCCCAACACGCCACATTATTTATGATTTATGATTTGGCAGAAACACTGGGACTTGGTATAAATACTATGATTTACATGAAATACTTTGACTTAGCAGAAATTCTATAATCTAGCAAAAGCACTTCAGCATAGCAGAAATTCTATGATTGAGCAGAATTACTAGGATTTAGCACAAACACTATGATTTGTCTAAAAAAACCTTTATTTTGCAGTTATATTGTGATTTGGCAGAAATACTATGCTTTGGAACAAATACCAAGATTTGGCAGAAATACTATGAGCAGTAATAATATAACATAGCAGAGATACTGTTATTTTGTGGAAATACTATGCTTTGGCACAAATACCATGATTTGGCCAAAATACTATGATTTAGCAGAAATACTATGATTGAGCAGAAGTACTAAGATGTAGTAGAAGTACTTTGATTTAACAGAAATACTATTATGGAGGAGTAATACTTTAACATGGGAGAAATATTGATACAGACACAGAAACATACACATACACAGAGCCTAAAGGGAACAGTGGCTGTTAAGAGTCTGGGCTTGGTATATCTAGGTCAGTTAAATTAGCTGCACCTGCTGTAATCAGCCCTTACACACACAGACACAGAGGCCGTTTATCAATGCCCAAATCTGGTGATGCGTACTCGCGTTCTCGGTCAATCACGTGCCGCCGAGCACGCGCGAGATGCGTACCTGCGAAGCGCGACACGGACTCGTGGGATGTTTCTCAATTCTCAAGTCCAGCGGCGGGGTGGGGGGGCGATGTGCGGGAGTCCGCTGTTGAGTTTTGGACGAAATGCATTCTGGGATATATAGCTGTCCCAAGTCTACACGATGCATGCTTTCGATAAAATGGGCGGATCGAGAACACATCCGGGACTTTTCGGCGTTCTCGGCGTGATCGTGCCAATTGGAACAGTACTTGGTCTCCGACTGATGGCGTTTCACAGTACGAGAGCATAAGCACGCACAAATACGCGCATATTGATAAGCGCCCAGAGAGAGGTATAAGTTTTCTGCAGTGTATTTCTCACATTCACATTCAGGATTCGCTCGAACCTCCTGGTCTCAAGGCAGCTACTCATCTCACTGAGCCAAACTCATTCTCACAAAGAAGAGGTAGATAGACTGACAATTGTGCTGAAATTATCAGAAGCTGCTGAGAACTGTGCTGATAAGAGGCAAAAGGATGAAAATTTTGCAGAAAAGAGGTGAATCAGCAGAGTTTCTGCTGAAAAGAGGTTTTTTCTGAAAACCGCCAAAAAGCTGGAATTTGTGCTGAAAAGGGGTGAAAAAATGAAAATTTTGCTGAAAAGGGGTGAAGAAGCTAAAGTATACCAAATCAAAGTATTTGTGCCAAAACATGGTATTTCTGCCATATTGTGGTATTTGTGCCACAAAGTTACAACATTACAACATGAATACGGATTAAAGATGAAAAGAAACTGGCAACAAATTCCTCCACTACAAACCAGTCTGATACCACTTCTTTGCAGTGTTCACGTTTACTAAGGCACTACCCAAAAGGCGCCACAGAGGGCACTCCAACACAAGAGATGACCTATGTACACTGATGCACTTAGTAACAGTCAGCCTCCTACTTAGCCACTCGTAATACAGCGATATTACAGTGTACAAATTCACATAAATTTGCAGGGGAACAAACAAAGCAGGAACAAGCCCAAAACAATCAAATAACTGTGCTGCCATAGCTATCACTAACTTAACACATCGCTAAAGGTAACTAAAACCAATACACACAAGTAGCAGGGTAAACATCTTAAGCATGGAACATTAACTCACGTTTATGTGACACACACCATCTAACAAATACAGGATGGGCTATTTGCTCCCCTTCCCAGCAGCTCTCTCCTCAATCGTTAGCCCAGGAGCGAAGGAAGACCATCTAGCTCAGAAGTCCCATGAATTCCCTCACTGCTCAGAGGCTGCTGGGTAATGTAGCTCACACTAATACAGGTTTTTCTACAAGCACAATTACTATAACATAGCAGAAATGCTGTGATTTTGTTGAAATACTATGCTTTAGAACAAATACTATGATTTGGCAGAAATACTATGTTTTAGGACATATACTATGATTTGGCTCAAATACTATGATATAGCAGCAATACTATGTTTTGGTACAAATGCTGCGCTTAGGCACAAATATTATGATTTGGCAGACACTATGATTTAGCAGAGATAATATGATTTGGCAGAAATACTAAACTTTGGCACAAATACTATAATTGAGTACTTTAAGATGAGAGAAATACTATGATTTTGCAGAAATACTATGTTTTGCAGAAACACTGTAATTTCACTCAAATACTATGAAATAACAGTAATACTATGATTTGGCAGAAAAACTATGTTTCAGTACAAATACTATGACAAAGCAGAAATACTATGACTTAGAAGTAATACTATAACAAAGGTTCCTCAAAATACTATGAAATTGCAGTAATTCTATGATTTGGCAGAAATACTGTACCATTACAAATACAATGCTTTGGTACAAATACTATATTTTGATTTGAATACTATGATTTGCACGAGTAGTATGATTTAGTACAAATACTACGAATTGGCAGAAATACTGTGACTTAGTAGTAATAGTATAACATAACAGATATGGACTGTCTGCAAAATCATACTATGTTTTGCACAACTAGCACAATATGGCAGAAATACTATGATTTGGCACAAGTACTATGATTTAGTACAAATACTCTTATTAGCACAAATACTATCTTTCAGTACAAATACTACGATTTGGCAATAATACTGGGTTTAGCACAACTACTGAGATTTGGGTGAAATACTATGATTTAGAAGAAATACTATGACTTCATACAAATACAATGTTTTGGTTCAAATAATATGATTTGCAAAAAATACTATGATTTGGTACAAGTACCATGATTTAGTACAAATACTACAATTTCGCTCAAATACTATGAAATTGCAGTGATACTATGATTTTGAAGGAATACTATGATTTGGTAGAAATACTATGCCTTAGTAATAATACTATAACATAGCAGATATAATGTGATTTTGCAGACATAGTATGTTTTGCACAAATACTACGATTTCACTCAAATACTATGGAATTGCAGTAATACTATGATTTGGAATGCTATGATTTGGTAGGAATACTATGCCTTAGTAGTAATACTATAACATAACAGATATACTATGATTTTGCAGAAATTCTATGTTTTGCACAAATACTACAACAACTACTACTACAAATACTACAAGAAATACTATGTTTGGGCAGTAATACTATTATTTGCTATAAATACTATTATTTGGCACATATACCATAATCAACAGATATACTATAACATAACAGAAATTCTATGACTTAGTAGTAACACTATATAACAGAAATTTTAACTGTACAAATAACATGATTTGGCACAAATACCATGATTTGGCAAAAGATACCATGATTTGGCACAAATACGATCATACTGCAGAAATACTATGATTGGGTACAAATACTATGATTTGGCACAAGTACTATGAATAAGTACAAATACTATGATTTGGCAGAAATACTATGATTTAGCAGAAATACTATGTTTTAACATAAATAATATCTTTTGACAGAAATTTCTGCTAAAAGGTACTATTTCTGCTTTTAGCAGAAATACTGTAATTTTGCATAAATACTATGATTTGGGATAAATACTATGATTTGGCAGATATACTATATTCAGCACATAAACTATAACATAACAGACATTCCTACACTTAGTAGTAATCTCATAACATAAAATTAATATTATGGTTCTGCCCCAAACCATGATTTGGCACAAATACCATGATTTTCAAAAATACTATGATTTAGCAGAAATACTATGATTGAGCAGAAGTACTAAGATGTAGTAGAAGTACTTTGATTTAGCACAAATACTATTATGGAGGTAATACTTTAACATGGGAGAAATATTGATATACACACACACATACACATAGAGCAAAGTGTACAGGGGCTGTTAAGAGTCTGGGCTTGGTATATCTAGGTCAGCTAAATTGGCTGCACCTGCTGTAATCAACACTTACACACACAGACACAGAGACAGCTATGAGTTTTCTGCAGTGTATTTCTCACATTCAGGATTCCCCTCGAACAAATGGCCATAATTTCCTAACCGTAGGGGCTAGAGCGCTCATTCTGACACCGATTTGTTCAGAAGAGATGGGGAAAACTTCAGGCCTTCATAATTCAGACATAAAATATAAATTATTGAAGATATATGACTTGTAATACACTGTAACTGAGTAGAGGCGAAGCAAAACTGCCTTGACTTGCCCTCAAACAACGTTTTGTAACTCTAAATCTATATGGAGCATCAAAATCATTCTTTCACCGTAAGAAACAGCAGGCTTTGGTGAACAGTCATGGAAATTTTCAGGTCTCTGTGGAAATCAATCAAAAAGATATGACGAGAGAAAAAAGTGCCTCATTTCCAGAGTTTGAAATCTGAAGAAATCTGAGCGAGGAAAAATTTCCTACCCTCAAACAAGTGTAATTCATGGCCAAAGCGGTAATAGGTGAGGAAAAAATTCTTGAATTGTGAGCATCAGGGATGTCTGAAGATATATTGGCACAAGCGTCATGTCTCAACTTTGTTTCGTTAAGGAGATATGACGATTTGAAAAATACTCTCATTAGAGAATTCCAGCGCTGATTTTGAAGAAACTCTCCATTGAGTTTCTATGGAGAGTTTTGAGACTTTATGTTACTCTGAGGAGATTTGCAAAAAAATCTATAAGTCCCACAATAATGATAGTGACATTTTCTGAAAGCCAGCAAAAATACCTACGTTTTGATGTATAATTTGTGGGGTTGAGTGGAAAATGAGCGAGTAGCAAGAAGTTGTTCAGACATGAAGAGAAAATTCAGAAAGGACGAGTGCACACTCTGAGTTAATTGCATAGCAACCATAACAACGCATGTATTTTCTGAAAAATCACAATTTTGCAACTGAAAACTTAAAGAGGTATAAAATTAAAACGGTAGAAGATCTGAAAAAGCTGAATCATTCAGGAATAGCCCAATAGTCTGAGAACATTTTAAAGTTTGAATGGAGTTTCTAGGTGAAAGTATGACAAAGTAGTTAAGTTTCAAAAACAAGCAAGTTTTAGCAGAATTGTGGAAGTTTTCCATTCATTTCAATGGGACAAATTAAAGGAAAAAAGTGTAATATTTTAAAAAGTATAATAGTAATAAACACCAAAAGTCATAGCAAACATTAGCAGAAAGAGCAGAACAGTATAGAGTTTGAGCGGAGAAAATCGGCCGAAAACTGAGGCAGTAGATGAGCTGACAAAAAAGCGTCACGGAAGTCCTAAGAATAATAAAGAATAAAGAGAAACAGGAACTCAATAGTGTGGAAGCCCTTTGAGGGCATCCACACAACTAGAAAAATTGCATTTCTGCTTGAAAATGCTGTGTGGATGCCTATAACGCTGAAGCTGTCTGCTGAAAAGCTGAAAAAGCTGAAAAGTTGCAAAAAGTTGTATGGTGGTGAAAAAAAATGTTGCCCTGTGCAGGATTCGAACCTGGCCCTCCTGGGCTCAAGGCAGCTACTCATCTCACTGAGCCAAAGTCATTCTCACAAAGAAGAGGTGGAGAGGCGGACAATTTTGCTGTAATTAGCAGAAGCTGCTGAGAATTGTGCTGATAAGAGGTGAAAAGGCTGAAAATTTTGCAGAAAAGAGGTGAATCAGCAGAATTTCTGCTGAAAAGAGGTGAAAAAGCAGAAAATTGCAATGAAAACAGATGAATCAGCAGAATTTCTGCTCAAAAGAGTTTTCTGAAAACAGCTGAGATCTGTGCTAATAAGAGGTGAAAAGGCTGAAAATTTTGCAGAAGAGGTGAATAAGCAGAATTTCGGCTGAAAAGAGGTGAAAATTCTGCTGAAAAGAGTTCAATCAGCAGAATTTCTGCTGAAAAAGAGTTCTGCAGAACTTTTCAGAATTCTGCTGAAAAGATGTTTTTTGCTGAAAATAGCTGAAAACGCTGGGATTTGTGCTGAAAAGTGGTGAAAAAACTGAAGATTCTGCTGAAAACGGGTTATAAAGCTGAAATTTGTGTTGAAAGGGTAAAAGCGGTTTAACTGTTAACTGAAAGAAATGTTGCCATAAGCGGGATTTGAACCCGGGCCTCCCAGTCTGAGAGCGGACGCTCATCTCACTGAGCTAAAACACAGGTCAACCCGGCAAGGAAAATCAGTGAGGCCACTGATAATATGGCAGAAATGGGCAAAAAATATTGCAAAAAAAAATTCAATATCTCAAAAAGTATAGAAGTTATGAGCACCAAAAGTCATTGCGGAAAGAGCAGAAAGAGCAGAATTTTTAAGATTTGAGCGGTGAAAATAGCACAAAAACTGAGGCAGTAGTTAAGTGCCAAAAAGTGTCTGGAAGCAACTAGAAGAATAACTAGAAAATTTGCATTTCCTGCGAAAATGCTGTGTGGATGCTATAGCGCTGAAGCTGTCTGCTGAAAAGCTGAAAAAGCTGAAAAGTTGCAAAAAGTTGTATGGTGGTGAAAAAAAAACACATCACCCTGAGCAGGATTCGAACTTTGCCCTCCTGGTCTGAAGGTAGCTACTCATCTCACTGAGCTAAACTCATTCTCTCAAAAAAGTGGAGGAGAGACCGACAATTCAGCTAAAATGAGCGGAAGCTGCTGAGAATTGTGCTGAGAAGAGGTGAAAAGGCTGAAAATTTTGCAGAAAAGAGGTAAATCAGCAGAATTTCTGCAGAAAGAGGCAGAACAAAAAGAAAACTGAAAACAGGTTTGCCCTGAGCAGGATTCGAATCTGGCCCTCCTGGGCTTAAGGCGGCTATTCATCTCACTGACCCAAACTCACTCTCGCAAGGAAAGAGATGGAGAGACTGACAATTATGGTGTAATGAGCAGAAACTGCTGAGAATTGTGCTGAGAAGAGGTGAAAAGGCTGAAAATTTTGCAGAAAAGAGGTAAATCAGCAGAATTTCTGCAGAAAAGAGGCAGAACAAAAGAGAAAACTGAAAACAGGTTTTGCCATGACCAGGATTCGAATCTGGCCCTCCTGGGCTTAAGGCGGCTATTCATCTCACTGACCCAAACTCACTCTCGCAAGGAAAGAGATGGAGAGACTGACAATTATGGTGTAATGAGCAGAAACTGCTGAGAATTGTGCTGAGAAGAGGTGAAAAGGCTGAAAATTTTGCAGAAAAGAGGTAAATCAGCAGAATTTCTGCAGAAAAGAGAAAACTGAAAACAGGTTTTGCCATGACCAGGATTTGAACCTGGCCGTTCTCGTCTCAAGGCAGCTGCTCATCTCACTGAACCAAACTCTTTCTCTCAAAAACAAGAGATGGAGAATCTGACAATTTTGCTAAATGAGCAGAAGCTGCTGAGAATTGTGCTGAGAAGAAGTGAAAAGGCTGAAAATTTTGCAGAAAAGAGGTGAATCAGCAGAATTTCTGCAGAAAAGAGGTAAAGAAGCAATAAGTTGCGCTGAAAAGAGATGAATCAGCAGAATTTCTGCTCAAAGGCGGCTATTCATTTCCCTGAGCCAAAGTCATTCTTACAAAGAAGAGGTGGAGAGACGGACAATTTTGCTGAAATGAGCAGAAGCTGCTGACAATTGTGCTGATAAGAGGTGAAATGGCTGAAAATTTTGCAGAAAAGAGGTGAATCAACAGAATTTCTGCAGAAAAGAGGCAAAGAAGCAGAAACTTGCGCTGAAAAGAGATGAATCAGCAGAGTTTCTCCTCAAAAGAGTTGTCTTTTTCTGAATACAGCCATAAAAGCTGGAATTTGTGCTGAAAAGGGGTGAAAAAAATGAAAATTTTGCTGAAAAGGGGTGAAGAAGCTGAAGAAGCTAAAGTATACTAAATCAAAGTATTTGTGCCAAAACATAGTGTTTCTGCCATATTGTGGTACTACTACATTACAACATGAATACGGATTAAAGATGAAAGAAACTGGCAACAAATTCCTCCACTACAAACCAGTCTGATACCACTTCTTTGGAGTGTTCACGTTTACTAAGGCACTACCCAAAAGGCGCCACAAGAGGGCACTCCAACACAAGAGATGAGGTGAATGAGCAGAATTTCTGCTGAAAAGAGGCAGAAGGTTCTGTATGTAGAAAAAGAAACACTGTTGAACCATGTGTGAAATAAATAAAAAAATGAAATGAAAGAACAACCTGGTTCTGCTCAAATTCACCAATCAGAGGTACTGCCTCAGTCTGCTTCATCAGGCTGTGTACTTGTTTCTGCCATGGAGTGTTAACAAGAATCTGAGGTCCATATTAGAAAAGCTGCTAAAAATCATAAAACTTTGCAGAATTGTAATAAATTAGCAATATAAATTACAGGTCTGTGATAGTGTATAAATTTGTAGTGAAAAAAAAACATGTGGACCAAGGTGGGATCGAACCCACGACCTTTGAGCTGCAGAGCCGTGTCATTACTGATTGCGCCACCTGGAAAGGGGGCTGCGGTCTGAAAGACAGAGACTTGAGGAGTCAGAATTAGATCGCGGTGAGAGGCGAAAAACGCCGTTTTTTGGAGTTACAAAACGTCGTGTAACTCAAAAACTAGGAGGGCTAACAGCATAATTCTTGTACTGGGTGAATCAGCGGACTTTGGTGTATTTTGTCTGCGATTTTCATAGCTCGTTCTACCTCCGTCGCGGAGATATGACGAGAGAAGAAACGGCTTCATTTCAGAGTTTGAAGACTGAGAGAAGGACAGATTTCCACCCTCAAACAAACGTAATTCATTGCTCAACGGTAAGATAATTGTAAAACTGCTTCCACTGTGAGTGTCAGCAGTGTCTGAAGATATATTGGCACAAGCCTCATGTCCTAACTTTGCTTTGTTAAAGAGATTTGGCGATTTGAAAATGCCTCCGTTTCAAATTTCAGCTCTGAATTTCAAAACCTCCCATAGACTTTGAATGGGAGTATTGAGACAACAATGTCACTCCGAGGCAAATTGCGAAAAAACGGTAAATCTCACAATAAAGATAGTGACATTGTCTGAAAGCCAGCAAAAATACCTACGTTTTGATGTATAATTTGTGGGGTTGAGTGGAAATTGAGCGAGTAGCAAGAAGTTGTTTAGACATGAAGAGAAAATTCAGAACGGACCAGCACTCACTCTGACTTAATTGCATAGCAACCATAGCAACGCATGTATTTTCTGAAAAATCACAATTTTGCAACTGAAAACTTAAGAGAGATAAGATTAAAACGGTAGAAGATCTGAAAAAGCTGAATCAGACAGGAATAGCCCAATAATCTGAGAACATTTTAAAGTTTGAATGGAGTTTCTAGGTGAAAGCATGAGAACGTAGTTAAGTTTCAAAGACAAGCAAGTTTTAGCAGAATTGTGGAAGTTTTCCATTCATTTCAATGGGACAAATTAAAGGAAAAAAGTGTAATATTTTAAAAAGTATAATATTTATAAACACCAAAAGTCATAGCAGGAAAGAGCAGAAAGAGCAGAACAGTATAGAGTTTGAACTGAGAAAATCGGCTGAAAACTGAAAGAGTAGTTAAGTGCCGAAAAATGGGGGAGCAACCAGAATAAAGTAAAGACTAGAAAAATTTGCATTTCCTGCGAAAATGCTGTGTGGATGCCTTAACGCTGAAGTTGCCTGCTGAAAAAGCTGAAAAAGTTGAAAACTTGCAAAAAGTTATATGGCGGTGAAGAAACTGAAAATTCTGCTGAAAACAGGTGAAGAAGCAGAAAATGTTTGCTGAAAAGTGGTGAAAAGCCAAAAACTTCTACTGAAAGGGGTAAAGACAGAGAAATTTTGCTAAAAAAAGAACATTGCCCTAAGCAGGATTTGAACCTGGCCCTCAGGTCCTAAAGTGACAACTCATCTCACTGAGCCAAAGTCATTCTGACAAAGAAGAGGTGGAGAGACTGACAATTCTGCTTAAATGAGCAGAAGCTGCTGAGAATTGTGCTGATAAGAGGTGAAAAGGCTGAAAATTTTGCAGAAAAGAGGTGAATCAGCAGAATTTCAGCTGAAAAGAGGTAAAAAGCAAAAAGTTGCGCTGAAAAGAGATGAATCAGCAGAATTTCTGCTCAAAAGAGTTTTTTCTGAAAAAGCTGAGATTTGTGCTGATAATAGGGAAAAGGCTGAAAATTTTGCAGAAGAGGTGAATAAGCAGAATTTGGGCTGAAAAGGGTGAAAATTCTGCTGAAAAGAGTTCAATCAGCAGAATTTCTGCTGAAAAGAGTTCTGCAGAACTCTTTTCAGAATTCTGCTGAAAAGAGGTTTTGCTGAAAACAGCTGAAAAAGCTGGGATTTGTGCTGAAAAGTGGTGAAAAAACTGAAAATTGTGCTGAAAAGGGGTGAAAAAGCTTAAATTTGTGTTGAAAAGAGTTAAAAAAGTTTAAGAAGTTCAAATTTATACTGAAAAGAGGAGAGGTGAAAAGGTTTCTTCTGAAATGAGCAGAAGATACTGAGATTTGTACTGATAAGAGGTGAAAGGCTGAAAATTCTGCTTAAAATAGGTGAATCAGCAGAATTTCTACTGAAAAGAGGTAAAAAGTAGTTGCACTGAAAAAAAGGTGAATCAGCACAATGTCTGCTGAAAAGAGATTTCTGTTGAAAACACCTGAAAAATCTGGGATTTGTGCTGAAAAGGGGTGAAAAAACTCACAATTCTGCTGAAGCAGGGGTGAAGAAGAGGTGTTTGGCTGTTGAGAAGAGTTAAATAAGTTGAACTGACAAATGCGATGATATGGCACAAATACTATGATTGGGTACAAATACTATAATTTGGCACAAGTACTATGATTTAGTACAAATACTATGATTTGGCAGAAATAGTATGACTTGGCAATAATACTGCGTTTTAGCACAACTACTGAGATTTGATTGAAATACTATGATTTAGAAAAGATATTATGACTTTGTACAAATACAATGTTTTGGCACAAATAATATGATTTGGTTCAGATGCTATGATTTGAAAAAAATACTATGTTTTGGGAGAAATACTATTATTTAGTTGAAATACTATGATTTTCCAGAAATACTATGCCTTAATAGTAATACTATAACATAACAGATATATGATGATTTTGCAGACATTCTGGTTTTACACAAATACTATAATCTGGCAGAAATACTATGTTTTAGCACAAATACTATGATTTGCTATAAATACTATGATTTGGCACATATACTGTATTCAGCAGATATACTATAACAAAATAGAGAGTCTACGACTTAGTAATAATACTATAACATAATAGATATACTATGATTTTGCAGACAGTCTATGTTTTTGCACAACTAGCACAATGTGGCAGGAATACTATGATTTGGCACAAGTACCATGGTTTAGTAGAAATACTCTTTTGGCACAAATACTATGTTTCAGTACAAATACTATGATTTGGCAATAATACTGCATTTCAGCACAACTACTGAGATTTGATTGAAATACTATGATTTAGAAGAAATACTATGACTTCGTACAAATACTATGTCTTGGTTCGAAAACTATGATTTGCAAAAAATACTATGATTTGGCACAAGTACCATGATTTAGTACAAATACTACGAATTGGCAGAAATACTGTGACTTAGTACTAATACTTTAACAGAACAGATATACTGTGATTTTGCAGAAATAGTATGTTTTGCACATATACTACGATTTTGCTCAAATACTATGAAATTGCAGTAATACTATGATTTTGAAGGAATGCTATGATTAGGTAGAAATACTATGCCTTAGTAGTAATACTATAACATAACACATATACTGTGATTTAACAGACAATATGTTTTTGGACGAATAATCGATTTAAGCTCAAATACTATGAAATTGCAGTAATACTATGATTTTGAAGGAATACTATGATTTGGTAGAAATACTATGCCTTAGTAGTAATACTATAACATAAGAGATATACTGTGATTTTGCAGACATAGTATGTTTTTGCACGAATACTACGATTTTGCTCAAATACTACGAAATTGCAGTAATACTATGATTTTGAAGGAATACTATGATTTGGTAGAAATACTATGCCTTAGTAGTAATACTATAACACAAAAGATATACTGTGATTTTGCAGACATTCTATGTTTTTGCACAAATACTACAATTTGGCAGAAATACTATGTTTGGGCACAAATACTATGATTTGCTATAAATACTATGATTTGGCACATATACTATAATCAGCAGATATACTATAACATAACAGAAATTCTACGACTTAGTAGTAACACTATAATATAACAGAAATTTTAATTGGGCACAAATAACATGATTTGGCACAAATACCATGATTTGGCAAAAACATACCATGATTTGGCACAAATACGATGATATGGCAGAAATTCTATGATTGGGTATAAATACTATGATTTGGCACAAGTACTATGACTTAGTACAAATACTATGATTTGGCACAAATACTGTGATTTAGCAGAAATACTATGTTTTAACATAAATAATATCTTTTCATAGAAATTTCTGCTAAAAGGTACTTTTTCTGCTTTTTAGCAGAAATACTGCAATTTTGCATAAATACTATGATTTGGGATAAATACTATGATTTGGCAGATATACTGTATTCAGCAAATATGCTATAACATAACAGACATTCCTCCACTTAGTAGTAATACTATAACATAAAATAAATATTATGGTTTGCCCCAAAACCATGATTTGCCTAAACACCATGAATTTTCAAAAATACTATGATTTAGCAGAAATACTATGATTGAGCAGAAGTACTAAGATGTAGTAGAAGTACTTTGATGTAGCACAAATACTATTATGGAGGGTAATACTTTAACATGGGAGAATTATTGAGACACACACACATACACAGAGAGCAAAGTGTACAGGGGCTGTTAAGAGTCTGGGCTTGGTATATCTAGGTCAGCTAAATTGGCTGCACCTGCTGTAATCAGCCCTTACACACACAGACACAGAGAGAGCTATGGCTTTTCTTCAGTGTATTTCTCACATTCAGGATTCCCCTCGAACAAATGGCCATAATTTCCTAACCGTAGGAGCTAGAACGGTCATTCTGACACCGTTTTGTTCAGAAGAGATGGGGGAATCTGCAGGTCTTCATAATTCAGAGATAAAATGTAAATTATTGAAGATATATGACTTGTAATACACTGTAACTGAGTAGAGGCGAAGCAAAACTGCCTTGACTTGCCCTCAAACAACGTTTTGTAACTCTGAATCTTTATGGAGCATCAAAATCATTCTTTCACCGTAAGAAACAGCACGCTTTGGTGAACAGTCATGGAAATTTTCAGGTCTCTGTGGAAATCCATCAAAAAGATCTGACGAGAGAAAAAAGTGCCTCATTTCCAGAGTCTGAAATCTGAGCGAGGGACAAATTTCCTACCCTCAAACAAGTATAATTCATGGCCAAACGGTAATAGCTCAGAAAAAACTTCTTGAATTGTGAGCATCAGGAGTGTCTGAAGATATATTGGCACAAGCCTCATGTCTCAACTTTGTTTCGTTAAGGAGATATGACGATTTGAAAATGCTTCTCATTAGAGAAATCCAGCGCTGATTTTGAAGAAACTCTCCATTGAGTTTCTATGGAGAGTTTTCAGACTTTGTGTTACTCTGAGGAGATTTGCAAAAAATCTCTAAGTCCCACAAGAATGATAGTGACATTTTCTGAAAGCCAGCAAAAATACCTACGTTTTGATGTATAATTTGTGGGAGTTGAGTGGAAATTGAGCGAGTAGCAAGAAGTTGTTCAGACAAGTGGAGAAAATTCAGAATGGACGAGTGTACACTCTGAGTTAATTGCATAGCAACCATAACAACGCATGTATTTTCTGAAAAATCACAATTTTGCAACTGAAAACTTAAAGAGGTATAAGATTAAAACGGTAGAAGATCTGAAAAAGCTGAATGAGACAGGAATAGCCCAATAATCTGAGAACATTTTAAAGTTTGAATGGAGTTTCTAGGTGAAAGTATGACAAAGTAGTTAAGTTTCAAAAACAAGCAAGTTTTAGCAGAATTGTGGAAGTTTTCCATTCATTTCAATGGGACAAATTAAAGGAAAAAAGTGTAATATTTTAAAAAGTATAACAGTAATAAACACCAAAAGTCATAGCTGCAATAAGCAGAAAGAGCAGAACAGTATAGAGTTTGAACTGAGAAAATCGGCTGAAAACTGAGGAAGTAGTTAAGTGCCAAAAAGTGTACGGAAGCAACTAGAAGAATAACTAGAAAAATTTGCATTTCCTGCGAAAATGCAGTGTGGATGCTGTAATGCTGAAGCTGTCTGCTGAAACTAGCAGAAAAAGCTGAAAAGTTGCAGAATTTGTAAAAACTTTGCAGAAGCAAAGGAACTTTGCTAAAATGTAGTAACTTAGCAGAACTGTAATATCTTAGAGGAAACATAATACTTGGAAGAAATACAATAGCATAGCAGAATTTAGCAGAAATATTGTAACTTACCAGAAACACGATAACTTCTCAAAAATACAAGAATTTTGGAGAAATAGTATAAGATAACAGAAAGAATATATTTAGCCAAACATTCTTAAACATTACAGAAATACTATGATTTAGAAAAACAGTACAACATAGCAGAAATGCTGCGATTTACCAGAGACACTGTAAAATACTATTAATATTGAAATTTAAAAGAAAATACTATGTTTTAGCACAAATACTGTAATTTGACAGAAATACTATCATTTGGCAGAAATACTATGTTTCAGCAGAAATACTCTGGTTTAGCACAAATATTATAACATAGCAGAAATACAATTATATAGCAGAAATGCTATATTTAGAAAGAAAAATATAATATAGTAGAAATACTATGATTTAGCAGAAATACTGTAATCAGCACATATACTGTAACATGACAGAAATTCCTCCACTTAGTAGTAATACTGTAATATACAACAAATGTTATGATTTGGCACAAAAACCATAATTTGGCAAAATACTATGATTTAGCAGAAATACTATGATTGAGCAGAAGTACTAAGATGTAGTAAAAGTACTTTGATTTAACAGAAATACAATTATGGAGGAGTAATACGTTAAAATGGGAGAAATATTGATACACACACACATACACAGAGCCTAAAGGGAACAGTATTTGTGCCATGGACTGTTAACAAGAATCTGAGGTCCATATTAGAAAAGCTGCTAAAATCATAAAAGTTTGCAGAATTGTAATAAATGATGAATATGAATTAGTGGTCTGTGATAGTGTATTTGTAGGGAAAAAAAAAAACATGTTGCCCAAGGTGTAATTGAACCCACGACCTTTGGGTTGCAGACCTGTGTCATTACCAACTGCGCCACTGGGAAGAGAGCAAGCGCCTGGAAAACAGGGTGATGAGCAGTCAGAATCAGATTGCGGTGAGAGGCAAAAAACGCCGTTTTTGCAGTTACAAACGTCGTGTAACTCAAAAACTAGGTGGACTAGAAGCATAATTCTTGTACTGGGTGAATCAGCGGACTTTGGTGTACTTTGACTGTGATTTGCATTGCTCTTTGTACATCTGTCGCTGAGATATGACGAGAGAAGAAAGGGCAGACCTCAGATATGATTGGCTGGCTGGGAAGCCATGCAGGCCCTGATATGTATTTGTATGTATCAGTCCTCACAGAGGATTAGCTGCCTGGGGACCTGGCAGAAATATATAGAAATAGTATGATTAAGCATAAATACTACATTTTTTAGAAAAACTATATTAAGCACAAATCCTATAAAAAGCAGAAATACTATATTAAGCACAAATCCTATAAAAAACAGAAATACTATATTAAGCAATATAAATATCCTATAAAAATCCTATAAAAGCAAAAATACTGTACTATGATTTGGTAGAAAAACTATAATTAATCGAAATACTATATTTGGCAGAAGTACTATATTTAGCACAAATCTTATAAAATAGCAGAAATATTATCATTTAGCACAATAGTAATAACTAACAGAAAAATTGGAAAAGCAAAACGGACAGCTAAAAAAAACATTGAACATGCTAAGGTTCCCTCAAATATACTTGTTAAATGAAAAAATCAGCAAAAAAAAACATGTACCAGCCAAAAAAAATCACAAATGTGGACACATATGGAAACACACATGCACAGAGAGACACACACACAAGATCCAATTCAGTCAACCAGTCTAAATATATTGAATTTGAATCTTACAATGAGATCATCCCATAAAAAAAGGCGCTCTCTCTCTCTCTCTCTCTCTCTCACTCACACACTCACACTCACACACACACACACACACACACAGAGCCTAAAGGGAACAGTATTTGTGTCATGGAGTAACAAGAATCTGAGGTCCATATTAGAAAAGCTGCTAAAATCATAAAAGTTTGCAGAATGGTAATAAATGATGAATATGAATTAGTGGTCTGTGATAGTGTATTAATTTGTAGGGAAAAAAAACATGTTGACCAAGGTGTAATTGAACCCACGACCTTTGGGTTGCAGACCTGTGTCATTACCAACTGCGCCACTGGGAAAGAGAGCGGCGCCTGGAAAACAGGGTGATGAGCAGTCAGAATCAGATTGCGGTGAGAGGCGAAAAACGCCATTTTTGGAGTTACAAACGTCGTGTAACTCAAAAACTAGGTGGACTAGAAGCATAATTCTTGTACTGGGTGAATCAGCGTACTTTCGTGTACTTTGACTGTGATTTGCATTGCTCTTTGTACATCTGTCGCTGAGATATGACGAGAGAAGAAAGGGCAGACCTCATATATGATTGGCTGGCTGGGAAGCCGTGCAGGCCCTGATATGTAAATTTTATATGTATGAGTCCTCACAGAGGATTAGCTGCCTGGGGACCTGGCAGAAATATATAGAAATAGTATGATTAAGCATAAATACTACATTTAGTAGAAATACTATGTTTTAGCACAAATACTATAAAATGGCAGAAATACTATAATTAAGCAGAAATACTATATTTGGCAGAAACACTATATTTAGTACAAATCTTATGAAATAGCAGAAAGAGTATGATTTAGCAGAAATGCTGTATTTGGCACAAATCTCATAAAATAGCAGAAATAGTATGATTTAGCAGAAATGCTGTATTTAGCACAAATACTGAAAAGCAGCAGAAATGCTATGACTTAGCACAACAGTAATAACTTATAGAAAAATTGGAAAAGCAAAATGGACAACTGGAAAAATCCTGAACATGCTAAGGGTCCCTCAAATCTAATTGTTAATTGAAAAAAAACAAATCAGCAAAAAAAGTATAACAGTCACACAATCACAAATATGGGCACATATGGAAACACACATGCACAGAGAGACACACACAGGACCAAATTCAGTCAACCAGTCTAAATATATTGAATTTAAGTGATATAATAAGATGCTCCCATCAAAAGGCTCTCTCGCTCGCTCTCACACACACACACACACACACACACACACACACACACACACACACACACACACACAGAGCCTAAAGGGAACAGTATTTGTGCCATGGAGTGTTAAGAAGAATCTGAGGTCCATATTACAAAAGCTGCTAAAATCATAAAAGGTTGCAGAATTGTAATAAATGATGAATATGAATTAGTGGTCTGTGATAGTGTATTAATTTGTAGGAAAAAACACATGTTGCCCAAGATGTAATTGAACCCACGACCTTTGGGTTGCAGACCTGTGTCATTACCAACTGCGCCACTGGGAAAGAGAGCGGCGCCTGGAAAACAGGGTGATGAGCAGTCAGAATCAGATTGCGGTGAGGCGAAAAAACGCCGTTTTGCAGTTACAAAACGTCGTGTAACTCAAAAACTAGGTGGACTAGAAGCATAATTCTTGTACTGGGTGAATCAGCGTACTTTCGTGTACTTTGACTGTGATTTGCATTGCTCTTTGTACATCTGTCGCTGAGATATGACGAGAGAAGAAAGGGCAGACCCCAGATATGATTGGCTGGCTGGGAAGCCGTGCAGGCCCTGATATGTATTTGTATGTATCAGTCCTCACAGAAGATTAGCTGCCTGGGGACCTGGCAGAAATATATAGAAATAGTATGATTAAGCATAAATACTACATTTTTAGAAAAACTATATTAAGCACAAATCCTATAAAAGCAGAAATACTATATTAAGCAATATAAATATCCTCTAAAAATCCTATAAAAAGCAGTAAAACTGTACTATGATTTGGTAGAAAAACCCTAATTAATCAAAAATACTAAATTTGGCAGAAATAGCAGAAACACTATATTTAGCACAAATCTTATGAAATAGCAGAAAGAGTATGATTTAGCAGAAATGCTGTATTTAGCACAAATCTCATAAAATAGCAGACATAGTATGATTTTGCAGAAATGCTGTATTTAGCACAAATACTGAAAAGCAGCAGAAATGCTATGACTCAACACAATAGTAATAACTTAAATAGAAAAATTGGAAAAGCAAAATGGACAGCTGAAAGAATCCTGAACATGCTAAGGGTCCCTCAAATGTAATTGTTAAATGAAAAAAATCAGCAAAAAAAAGTATAACAGTCACACAATCACAAATATGGACACATATGGAAACACACATGCACAGACAGACACACACAGGATCAAATTCAGTCAACCAGTCTAAATATATTGAATTTAAATCATATAATAAGATGCTCCCATAAAAACTCTCTCTCGCCCTCTCTTTCTCTCTCTCTCTGTCACACACACACACACACACACACACAAGATCCAATTCAGTCAACCAGTCTAAATATATTGAATTTAAATCTTACAATGAGATCATCCCATAAAAACTCTCTCTCTCTCTCTCTCTCTCTCTCTCTCTCACACACACACACACACACACACACACACACACACACACACACACACACACAGAGACACACACACACACACAGGGAGAGAGAAGTAAGTTTCTAGCTCAGTCAAGCAGCCTGGGAGCTGCTGAATTTGAATCCACCAATCAGAGAGCCTGTGCACTTTTTCCCGCCAAAACAGGTGCACGCAGCACAGAGAGACACAGGATTTTTGCAGTCTATTTCTCATAATAATAGCGACTCCCCTCAAACAAATGACCATAATTTTTCTAACCGTAGGGGCTAGAACGGTCATTCTTACACCGTTTTGTTCAGAAGAGATGGGGAATCTTAAAGTGTTAACAATTTATCATTAAAGTATGAATTATTAAAGATATTTGACTTCTAATGCACCATAAATGAGTAGAGGCGAAGCAAAAACTGCCTTGACCTGCCCTCAAACAACGCTTTCTAACTCTAAATCTATTTGGAGTATCGATATCATTCTTTCACCGTAAGAGACAGCAGGCTTTGGTGAACAGTCATGGAAATTTTCAGGTCTGTGTTGAAATCCATCAAAAGATATGACGAGAGAAAAAAGTGGTTCATTTCAGAGTTTGAAATCTGAAGAAATCTGAGCAAAGGACGAATTTCCTACCCTCAAACAAGTCTAACTCATTTCAGAACGGTAATAGGTGAGAAAGAAATTCTTGAATTGTGAGCGTCAGGAGTGTCTGAAGATATATTGGGACAAGCCTTATGTCTTAACTTCGCTTCATTAAGGAGATATGGCGATTCGAAAATGCCTCTCATTACAGAAATCAGCGGTGATTTTGAACAAACTCTCCATTGACTTTCTATGGAGAGTTTTAAGACTTTGTGTTGGTCTGAGGAGATTTGCCAAAATTCTATAAATCCCACAACCATGATAGTGACATTTTCTGAAAGCCAGCAAAAATACCTACGTTTTGATGTATAATTTGTGGAAGTTGAGTGACAATTGAGCAAGTAGCAAGAAGTTGTTCGGACATGAAGAGAAAATTGCCAAAGGTACAGTGGCTCACTTAGAACCAAGTGCATAGCAACCATAACAACGCATGTATTTTGTGAAAGATCACAAAGATGAAACTCAAAACTTAAAGAGGGATAAGATGAAAACGGTAACAGATATGAAAAAGCTGAATCATTCATGAATAGCCCAATAATTTGTGAACATTTTAAAATTTGAATGGTTGTTCTAGGCGAAAGTATGAGAAAGTAGTTAAGTTTTAAAAAGTGTAAGTTTTAGCAGAATTGCGGAAGTTTCCCATTCATTTCAATGGGACAAATTAAAGGAAAAAGCTTAATATTTTAAAAAGTATAATAGCAGAAAATACCAAAAATCATAGCTGGAATTAGCAGAAATAGCAGAATAGTTTAAAATTTGAGCGGTGAAAATCGGCTGAAAATTGTTAAAGTAGTTAAACCGAAAAACGTCACGGAAGCAACTTGAAAAGAATAATAACTAGAAAATTTGCATTTCCTGCGAAAATGCAGTGTGGATGCTTTAAAGCTGGAGCTGTCTGCTGAAACTAGCTGAAAAAGCTGAAAAGTTGCAGAATTTGTAAAAACTTTGCAGAAGCAAAGGGCGTTGCTAAAATGTAGTAACTTAGCAGAACTGCAATATCTTAGAGGAAACATAATACTTGGCAGAAATACAATAGCATAGCAGAACTTAGCAGAAATATTGTAACTTACCAGAAACACGATAACTTCCAAAAATACAAGAATTTCGGAGAAATAGTATAAGATAACAGAAAGAATATATTTAGCCAAACATTCTTAAACATTACAGAAATACTACTCTATAGCAGAAATGATATATTTAGAAAGAAAAATATAATATAGTAGAAATACTATGATTTAGCAGAAATCCTGCAATATAGCTCAATAACAATGATTTAGAACAGATACTATGATTTAGCAGAATAGTAATAACTTAAGTGAAAATATTGGAAAGGTAAAATGACAAGCTGAATAAAAAGGAACATGGTTAAGTTTGCTCAAAACTAATTTTTGTTCACCTGTGAAAAAATAAAATAAAAATACATTTAGAAATACAAATAAGAACAGCCGACAGATACACACAAAATTAAATATGGATACACAAATCAACAAATACGCACAAAATCAAATATGGATACACAAATGTACAGAGAGAGACACACACAAACGGTCTATGCCAGTCAACCAGTCTGAATATATTATATTTTTATCCAACAATGAGATGCTGCCCTAAAAGGGCTTTGTGTGTCTTTTCTCTCTCTCTCTCTCTCTCTCTCTCTCACACACACACACACACACACACACACACTCAGGCTCACACACACACACACACACACACATAGCATCAGCAAGTGAACAGGGGCTGTTAACAGCATGTTTCTAGGTCAGTCAAACAGCTGTGAGCTTCTCAATTTGAATCCACCAATCAGAGAGGTTGTGTGCTTTTTCTCGCCAAAACTGGTGCACCAAGTGCAGGCTTTTACACATGCAGCACAGAGAGAGACAGGATTTTGCAGTCTATTTCTCATAGTGAGGACTCCCCTCAAACAAACAGCCATAAATTCCTAACCGTAGGGGCTAAAAACGGTCATTCTTAGACCGTTGTGTTCAGAAGACATGGGAGAATCTTGAAATGTTGACCATTTAAAATAAAAATATGAAATATCATAGATATATGACATAGATGATTGGTTGTCTTAGAAGCCATGATTGCCCCAATATGCAAATTTGAATGTGCAAGGCCTAAGATATGATTGGCTGGCTGGGAAGCCATGAAGGCAACAATATGCAAATTTGAATGTGCAAGCCCTCGGATATGATTGGTTGTCTTAGAAGCCATATAAAAAGCAGTAAAACTGTACTATGATTTGGTAGAAAAACTATAATTAATCAAAAATACTATATTTGGCAGAAATACTATTTTGTAGCAGAAACACTATATTTAGCACAAATCTGATGAAATAGAAGAAATAGTATGATTTAGCAGAAATGCTGTATTTAGCACAAATACTGGAAAGCAGCAGAAATGCTATGACTTAGCACAATACTAATAACCTAAATAGAAAAATTGGAAAAGCAAAATGGACAGCTGAAAAATCCTGAACATGCTAAGGGTCCCTCAAATGTAATTGTTAAATGAAAAAAAAAAAACCAGCAAAAAAAGTATAACAGTCACACAACCACAAATATGTACACATATGGTAACACACATGCACAGACAGACACACACAGGATCAAATTCAGTCAACCAGTCTAACTATATTGAATTTAAATCTTACAATGAGACCATCCCATAAAAAGGCTTTTCTCTCTCTCTCTCTCTCTCTCTCTGTCACACACACACACACACACACACACACACACACACACACACACACACACACACACACACACACAAGATCCAATTCAGTCAACCAGTCTAAATATATTGATTTTGAATCTTACAATGAGATCATCCCATAAAAGGCTTTCTCTCTCTCTCTCTCTCTCTCTCTCTCTCTGTCACACACACACACACACACACACAAGATCCAATTCAGTCAACCAGTCTAAATATATTGAATTTAAATCTTACAATGAGATCATCCCATAAAAGGCTTTCTCTCTCTCTCTCTCTCTCTCTCTCTCTCTCTCTCTCACACACACACACACACACACACACACACACACACACACACACACACACACAAGATCCATTTCAGTCAACCAGTCTAAATATATTGATTTTGAATCTTACAATGAGATCATCCCATAAAAAGGCTTTCTCTCTCTCTCTCTCTCTCTCTCTCTCTCTCTCTCTCTCTCTCTGTCACACACACACACGCACACACACAAGATCCAATTCAGTCAACCAGTCTAAATATATTGAATTTAAATCTTACAATGAGATCATCCCATAAAAGGCTTCTCTCTCTCTCTCTCTCTCTCTCTCTCACACACACACACACACACACACACACACACACACACACACACACAAGATCCAATTCAGTCAACCAGTCTAAATATATTGAATTTAAATCTTACAATGAGATCATCCCATAACAAGCCTTCTCTCTCTCTCTCTCTCTCTCTGTCACACACACACACACACACACACACACACACACACACACAAGATTCAATTCAGTCAACCAGTCTAAATATATTGAATTTAAATCTTACAATGAGATCATCCCATAACAAGCCTTTCTCTCTCTCTCTCCTCTCTCTCTCTGTCACACACACACACACACACACACACACACACACACACACACACACACACACACACACACAACACACACACACACACAGGGGAGAGAAGTAAGTTTCTAGCTCAGTCAAGCAGCCTGGGAGCTGCTGAATTTGAATCCACCAATCAGAGAGGCTGTATACTTTTTCCCGCCAAAACAGGTGCAGCCGTTTTACACACACAGAGCACAGAGACAGGATTTCTGCAGTGAATTTCTCATAGTGAGGATTCCTCTCAAACAAATGGCCATAATTTCCTAACCGTAGGGGCTAGAACGGTCATTCTTACACCGTTTTGTTCAGAAGAGATCAGGGAATCTTAAAGTGTTGACAATTTATCATTAAAATATGAATTATTAAAGATATTTGACTTCTAATGCACCATAACTGAGTAGAGCAAAGCAAAACTGCCTTGACTTGCCCTCAAACAACGCTTTCTAACTCTAAATCTATTTGGAGTATCAATATCATTTTTCACCGTAAGAGACAGCAGGCTTTGGTGAACAACCTTGGAAATTTTCAGGTCTCTGTTGATATCCATTAAAAAGATATGACGAGAGAAAAAGTGGATCATTTCCAGAGTTTGAAATCTGAAGAAATCTGAGCGAAGGACGAATTTCCTACCCTCAAACAAGTCTAACTCATTTCAGAACGGTAATAGGTGAGAAAGAAATTCTTGAATTGTGAGTGTCAGGAGTGTCTGAAGATATACTGGGACAAGCCTCATGTTTTAACTTCGCTTCGTTAAGGAGATATGACGATTCGAATATGCCTCTCATTACAGAAATCAAGCTGTGATTTTGAACAAGCTCTCCATTGACTTTCTATGGGGATTTTGAGACTTTGTGTTGGTCTGAGGAGATTTGCCAAAATTCTATAAATCTCACAACAATGATGGTGACATTTTCTGAAAGCCAGCAAAAATACCTACGTTTTGATGTATAATTTGTGGAAGTTGAGTGAAAATTGAGCAAGTAGCAAGAAGTTGTTCGGACATGAAGAGAAGACTGCAAAACCTTCAGTGGCACACTGGAAGCCAAGTGCATAGCAACCATAACAACGCATGTATTTTGTGAAAAATCACAATTTTGCAACTCAAAACTTTAAGAGGCATAAAAGTAAAACGGTAAAAGATTTGAAAAAGCTGATTTATTCCTGAATAGCCCAATAATTGGAGAACATTTTAAAGTTTGAATGGTTATTCTACGTGAAAGTAGGAAAAAGTAGTTAAGTTTCAAAAACAAGCAAATTTTAGCAGAATTGCAGAAGTTTCCCATTATTTCAATGGGACAAATTAAGCTTAATATTTTAAAAAGTATAATAGTATAAAATACCAAAAGACATAGCCATCATTAGCAGAAATAGCAGAATAGTTTAAAATTTGAGCGGTGAAAATCGGCTGAAAATTGTGGAAGTAGATCCACGGCGAAAAGTGTACGGAAGTCCCAAGAGGAACTCAATAGTGTGGATGCCTCCAGCATCCACACAATAAAGAATAAAGAGAAACAGGAACTCAATAGTGTGGATGCCTCCAGCATCCACACAATAAAGAATAAAGAGAAACAGGAAAACAATAGTGTGGATGCCTTAAAGCATCCACACAATTTGCATTCCTCTTGAAAATGCTATGTGTGGATGCCTTAACGCTGAAGCTGTCTGCTGAAAAGCTGAAAAAGATGAAAAGTTGCAAAAGTTGTATGGTGGTGAAAAAAACATGTCACCCTGAGCAGGATTGGAACCTGGCCCTCCTGGTCTCAAGGCAGCCACTCATCTCACTGAGCTAAACTCATTCTCTCAAAAAACAGGAGGAGAGACCGACAATTCTGCTAAAATGAGCAGAAGCTGCTGAGAATTGTGCTGAGAAGAGGTGAAAAGGTTGAAAATTTTGCAGAAAACAGGTAAATCAGCAGAATTTCTGCAGAAAAGAGGTAAAGAAGCAATAAGTTGCGCTGAAAAGAGATGAATCAGCAGAATTTCTGCTCAAAGGTGGCTATTCATTTCCCTGAGCCAAAGTCACCCTTACAAAGAAGAGGTGGAGAGACGGACAATTCTGCTGAAATGAGCAGAAGCTGATAAGAGGTGAAAAGGCTGAAAATTTTGCAGAAAAGAGGTGAATCAGCAGAATTTCTGCAGAAAAGAGGCAAAGAAGCAGAAACTTGCGCTGAAAAGAGATGAATCAGCAGAGTTTCTGCTCAAAAGAGTTGTCTTTTTCTGAATATAGCCAAAAAGCTGGAATTTGTGCTGAAAAGGGTGAAAAAATGAAAATTTTGCTGAAAAGGGGTGAAGAAGCTGAAGAAGCAAAAGTATACTAAATCAAAGTATTTGTGCCAAAACATAGTGTTTCTGCCATATTGTGGTACTACTACATTACAACATGAATACGGATTAAAGATGAAAGAAACTGGCAACAAATTCCTCCGCTACAAACCAGTCTGATACCACTTCTTTGCAGTGTTCACTAAGGCACTACCCAAAAGGCGCCACAAGAGGGCACTCCAACACAAGAGATGAGCAGAATTTCTGCTGAAAAGAGGCAGAAGGTTCTGTATGTAGAAAAAGAAACACTGTTGAACCATGTGTGAAATAAATAAAGAAATGAAATGAAAGAACAACCTGGTTCTGCTCAAATTCACCAATCAGAGGTACTGCCTCTGTCTGCTTCATCAGGCTGTGTACTTGTTTCTGCCATGGGCGTTAACATGAATCTGAGGTCCATATTAGAAAAGCTGCTAAAATCATAAAACTTTGCAGAATTGTAATAAATTAGCAATATAAATTACAGGTCTGTGATAGTGTATAAATTTGAAGTGAAAAAAAAAAAACGTGGACCAAGGTGGGATTGAACCCACGACCTTTGAGCTGCAGAGCCGTGTCATTACTGATTGCGCCACCTGGACAGGGGGGCGCGGTCTGAAAGACAGATACTTGGGCAGTCAGAAAATAGATCGCGGTGAGAGGCGAAAAAAACGCCGTTTTTGGAGTTACAAAACGTCGTGTAACTCAAAAACTAGGAGGGCTAGCAGCATAATTCTTGTACTGGGTGAATCAGCGGACTTTGGTGTATTTTGACTGCGATTTTCATAGCTCGTTCTACCTTCGTCGCGGAGATATGACGAGAGAAGAAACGGCTTCATTTCCAGAGTTTGAAGACTGAGAGAAGGACAGATTTCCACCCTCAAACAAACGTAATTCATTGCTCAACGGTAAGATAATTGTAAAAACTGCTTCCACTGTGAGTGTCAGCAGTGTCTGAAGATATATTGGCACAAGCCTCATGTCCTAACTTTGCTTTGTTAAAGAGATTTGGCGATTTGAAAATGCCTCCCGTTTCAGAATTTCAGCTCTGAATTTCAAAACCTCCCATAGACTTTGAATGGGAGTATTGAGACCTTGTGTCACTCCGAGGCAAATTGCGAAACAACGGTAAATCTCACAATAAAGATAGTGACATTTTCTGAAAGCCAGCAAAAATACCTACGTTTTGATGTATAATTTGTGGGGGTTGAGTGGAAATTGAGCCAGTAGCAAGAAGTTGTTTAGACATGAAGAGAAAATTCAGAACGGACCAGCACTCACTCTGACTTAATTGCATAGCAACCATAGCAACGCATGTATTTTCTGAAAAATCACAATTTTGCAACTGAAAACTTAAAGAGAGATAAGATTAAAACGGTAGAAGATCTGAAAAAGCTGAATCAGACAGGAATAGCCCAATAATCTGAGAACATTTTAAAGTTTGAATGGAGTTTCTAGGTGAAAGTATGAGAAAGTAGTTAAGTTTCAAAGACAAGCAAGTTTTAGCAGAATTGTGGAAGTTTTCCATTCATTTCAATGGGACAAATTAAAGGAAAAAAGTGTAATATTTTAAAAAGTATAACAGTAATAAACACCAAAAGTCATAGCCATCATTAGCAGAAAGAGCAGAACAGTATAGAGTTTGAACTGAAAAAATCGGCTGAAAACTGAGAAAGTAGTTAAGTGCCAAAAAGTGTACGGAAGCAACTAGAGGAATAATAAAGAACTAGAAAAATTTGCATTTCCTGCGAAAATGCTGTGTGGATGCCTTAACGCTGAAGTTGCCTGCTGAAAAAGCTGAAAAAGTTGAAAACTTGCAAAAAGTTATATGGCGGTGAAGAAACTGAAAATTCTGCTGAAAACAGCTGAAGACGCAGAAAATGTTTGCTGAAAAGTGGTGAAAAGCCAAAAACTTCTACTGAAAGGGGTAAAGACAGAGAAATTTTTGCTAAAACAAAACATTGCCCTGAGCAGGATTCGAACCTGGCCCTCCAGGTTCTAAGGCAGCAACTCATCTGACTGAGCCAAACACATTCTCACAGAGAAGAGGTGGACAGACTGACAATTCTGCTGAAATGAGCAGAAGCTGCTGAGAATTGTGCTGATAAGAGGTGAAAAGGCTGAAAATTTTGCAGAAAAGAGGCGAATCAGCAGAATTTCAGCTGAAAAGAGGTAAAGAAGCAAAAAGTTGCGCTAAAAAGAGATGAATCAGCAGAATTTCTGCTCAAAAGAGTTTTTTTCTGAAAAAAGCTGAGATTTGTGCTGATAATAGGGGAAAAGGCTGAACATTTTGCAGAAGAAGTGAATAAGCAGAATTTGGGCTGAAAAGGGGTGCAAATTCTGCTGAAAAGAGTTCAATCAGCAGAATTTCTGCTGAAAAGAGTTCTGCAGAACTCTTTTCAGAATTCTGCTGAAAAGAGGTTTTTGCTGAAAACAGCTGAAAAAGCTGGGATTTGTGCTGAAAAGTGGTGAAAAAACTGAAAATTGTGCTGATAAGAGGTGAAAAGGCTGAAAATTTTGCAGAAAAGAGGTGAATCAGCAGAATTTCAGCTGAAAAGAGGTAAAGAAGCAGAAAGTTGCGCTGAAAAGAGATGAATCAGCAGAAATTCTACTCAAAAGAGTTTTTTCTGAAAACAGCTGAGATTTGTGCTGATAATAGGGGAAAAGGCTGAAAATTTTGCAGAAGAGGTGAATAAGCAGAATTTGGGCTGAAAAGGGGTGAAAATTCTGCTGAAAAGAGTTCAATCAGCAGAATTTCTGCTGAAAAGAGTTCTGCAGAACTCTTTTCAGAATTCTGCTGAAAAGAGGTTTTTGCTGAAAACAGCTGAAAAAGCTGGGATTTGTGCTGAAAAGTGGTGAAAAAACTGAAAATTGTGCTGAAAAGGGGTGAAAAAGCTTAAATTTGTGTTGAAAAGAGTTAAAAAAGTTTAACTGTTAACTGAAAGAAATGTTGCCATAAGCGGGATTTGAACCCGGGCCTCCCAGTCTGAGAACGGATGCTCATCTCACTGAGCTAAAACACAGGTCAACCCGGCAAGGAAAATCAGTGAGGCCACTGATAATATGGCAGAAATGGGCAAAAAATATTGCAAAAAAAATTCAATATCTCAAAAAGTATAGAAGTTATGAGCACCAAAAGTCATTGCCGGAAAGAGCAGAAAGAGCAGAATTTTTTAAAGTTTGAATGGCGAAAATCGGCTGAAAACTGAAGGAGTAGTTAAGTGCCAAAAAGTGTACGGAAGCAACTAGAAGAATAATAATAATAAAGAATAAAGAGAAACAGGAAAACAATAGTGTGGAAGCCCTTTAAGGGCATCCACACAACTAGAAAAATTTGCATTTCCTGCGAAAATGCTGTGTGGATGCCTTAACGCTGAAGCTGTCTGCTGAAAAGCTGAAAAAGATGAAAAGTTGCAAAAAGTTGTATGGTGGTGAAAAAAAAAAGCTGCTGAGAATTGTGCTGATAAGGGGTGAAAAGGCTGAAAATTTTGCAGAAAAGAGGTGTATCAGCAGAATTTATGCTGAAAAGAGGTAAAAAAGCAGAAAGTTGCACTGAAAAGAGATGAATCAGCAGAATTTCTGCTCAAAAGAGTTTTTTCTGAAAACAGCTTAGATTTGTTTTAATAAGAGGTGAAAAGGCTGAACATTTTGCAGAAGAGGTGAATAAGCAGAATTTGGGCTGAAAAGAAGTGAAAATTCTGAAAATTCTGCTGAAAAGAGTTCAATCAGCAGTATTTCTGCTGAAAAGAGGCGAATGAGCAGAATTCTGCTGAAAAGAGGTTTTGCTGAAAAGGGGTGAAAAAGCTGGTATTTGTGCTGAAAAGTGGTGAAAAAACTGGAAATTCTGGTGAAAAGGGGTGAAAAAGCTGAAATTTGTGTTGAAAAGAGTTAAAAAGTTTAACTGTTAACTGAAAGAAATGTTGCCATAAGCGGGATTTGAACCCGGCCTCCCAGTCTGAGAACGGCTGCTTATCTCACTGAGCTAAAACACAGCTCAAACCGGCAAGGAAAACTAGTGGCCCCACTGATAATGCGAACCAGTCTGATACCACTTCTTTCCAGTGTTCACGTTTACTAAGGCACTACCCAAAACGCACCACAAGAGGGCACTCCAACACAAGAGATGACCTATGTACACTGATGCACTTAGTAACAGTCAGCCTCCTACTTAGCCACTACGTAATACAGCGATATTACAGTGTACAAATTCACATAAATTTGCAGGAGGAACAAACAAAGCAGGAACAAGCCCAAAACAATCAAATAACTGGGCTGCCATAGGTATCGCTAACTAGCACATACGCTAAAGGTAACTAAAACCAATACACACAAGTAGCAGGGTAAACATCTTAAGCATGGAACATTAACTCACGCTTATGTGACACACACCATCCCCAACAAATACAGGATGGGCTATTTCCTCCCCTTCCCAGCAGCTCTCTCCTCAATTGTTAGCCCAGGAACGAAGGAAGACCATCTAGCTCAGAAGTCCCATGAATTCCCTCACTGCTCAGAGGCTGCTGGGTAATGTAGCTCACAATAACACAGGTTTTTCTACAAGCACAAATACTATAACATAGCAGAAATACTGTGATTTTGTTGAAATACTATGCTTTAGGACAAATACTATGATTTGGCAGTAATACTATGTTTTAGGACATATACTATGATTTGGCTCAAATATTATGATATAGCAGCAATACTATGTTTTGGTACAAATGCTGCGCTTTAGGCACAAATATTATGATTTGGCAGACACTATGATTTAGCAGAGATAATATGATTTGGCAGAAATACTAAACTTTGGCACAAATACTATAATTAAGTGCAAGTACTTTAAGATAACAGAAATACTATGATTTAGCAGAAATACAATGTTTTTGCAGAAAAACTGTAATTTCACTCAAATACTTTGAAATAGCCGTAATACTATGATTTGGCAGAACATAACAGAAATTCTACAACTTAGTAGTAATACTATAACATAACAGAAATATTAATTGGGCACAAATACTATAATTTGGCACAAGTACCATGTTTTGGCAAAATCCCATAATTTGGCACAAATACTATGATTTGGCAGACACTATAATTTAGCAGAAATACAATGTTTTTGCAAAAACACTGTAATTTCACTCAAATACTATGAAATAGCAGTAATACTATGATTTGGCAGAAATACTATGTTTCAGTACAAACACTATGACTTAGAAGTAATACAGTGACAAAAGGATTCCTCAAAATACTATGAAATTGCAGTAATTCTATGATTTGGCAGAAAACTGTACCCATTACAAATACAATGCTTTGGTACAAATACTATATTTTGGTTTGAATACTATGATTTGCAACAAATACTATGATTTGGCACAGTAGTATGATTTAGTACAAATACTACGAATTGGCAGAAATACTGTGATTTAGTAGTAATACTATAACATAACAGATATACTGTAATGTTGCAGACATAGTATGTTTTGCACAAATACTACGATTTCGCTCAAATACTATGAAATTGCAGTATTACTATGATTTTGAAGGAATACTATGATTTGGTAGAAATACTATGCCTTAGTAGTAATACTATAACATAACAGATATACTGTGATTTTGCAGAGATTCTATGTTTTTGCACAAATACTACGATTTTGCTCAAATACTATGAAATTACAGTAATACTTTGATTTTGAAGGAATACTATGATTTGGTAGAAATGCTATGCCTTAGTAATAATACTATAACATAACAAAAATTTTAATTGGGCACAAATACCATGATTTGGCACAAATACCATGATTTGGCACAAATACAATGATATGGCAGAAATACTATGATTGGGTACAAATACTATGATTTGGCACAAGTAATATGACTTAGTACAAATACTATGATTTGGCACAAATACTATGATTTGGCAAAAAAAATACCAAGATTTGGCACAAATACGATGATATGGCAGAAATACTATGATTGGGTACAAATACTATGATTTAGCAGAAATACTATGTTTTAACATAAATAATATCTTTTGACAGAAATTTCTGCTAAAAGGTACTATTTCTACTTTTTAGCAGAAATACTGTAATTTTGCATAAATACTATGATTTGGCCAATATACTATATTCAGCACATATACTATTACAAAACAGAAAGTCTTCGACTTAGTAGTAATACTATAACATAATAGATATACTATAATTTTGCAGACAGTTTATGTTTTTGCACAACTAGCACAATATGGCAGAAATACTATGATTTGGCACAAGTACTATGATTTAGTACAAATACGATGATTTGGCAATAATATTGGGTTTTAGCACATCAACTGAGATTTGGGTGAAATACTATGATTTAGAAGAAATACTATGACTTTGTAAAAAATACAATGTTTTGGTTCACATAATATGATTTGCAAAAAATACTGTGATTTGGCACAAGTACCATGATTTAGTGCAAATACTACGATTTCGCTCAAATACTATGAAATTGCAGTAATACTATGATTTTGAAGGAATACTATGATTTGGTAGAAATACTATGCCTTAGTAGTAATACTATAACATAACAGATATACTGTGATTTTGCAGACATAGTATGTTATTGCACAAATACTACGATTTCGCTCAAATACTATGAAATTGCAGTAATACTATGATTTTGAAGGAATACTATGATTTGGTAGAAATACTATGCCTTAGTAGTAATACTATAACACAACAGATATACTGTGATTTTGCAGACATTCTATGTTTTTGGACAAATAATACAATTTGGCAGAAATACTATGTTTGGGCACAAATACTATGATTTGCTATAAATACTATGATTTGGCACATATACTATAATCAGCAGATATCCTATAACAAATCAGAAATTCTACGACTTAGTAGTAATACTATAACATAACAGAAATTTTAATTGGGCACAAATAACATGATTTGGCACAAATACCATGATTTGGCAAAAACATACCATGATTTGGCACAAATACGATGATATGGCAGAAATTCTATGATTGGGTATAAATACTATGATTTGGCACAAGTACTATGACTTAGTACAAATACTATGATTTGGCACAAATACTGTGATTTAGCAGAAATAGTATGTTTTAACATAAATAATATCTTTTGACAGAAATTTCTGCTAAAAGGTACTATTTCTTCTTAAAAGCAGAAATACTGCAATTTTGCATAAATACTATGATTTGGGATAAATACTATGATTTGGCAGATATACTGTGTTCAGCAAATATGCTATAACATAACAGATATTCCTCCACTTAGTAGTAATACTATAACATAAAATAAATATTATGGTTTGCCCCAAAACCATGATTTGGCACAAACACCATGAATTTTCAAAATACTATGATTTAGCAGAAATACTATGATTGAGCAGAAGTACTAAGATGTAGTAGAAGTACTTTGATGTAGCACAAGTACTATTATGGAGGAGTAATACTTTAACATGGGAGAATTATTGAGACACACACACACATACACAGAGAGCAAAGTGTACAGGGGCTGTTAAGAGTCTGGGCTTGGTATATCTAGGTCAGCTAAATTGGCTGCACCTGCTGTAATCAGCACTTACACACACACACACACAGAGAGCTATGGCTTTTCTTCAGTGTATTTCTCACATTCAGGATTCCCCTTGAACAAATGGCCATAATTTCCTAACCGTAGGGGCTAGAACGCTCATTCTGACACCGTTTTGTTCAGAAGAGATGGGGGAATCTGCAGGTCTTCATAATTCAGAGATAAAATATAAATTATTGAAGATATATGACTTGTAATACACTGTAACTGAGTAGAGGCGAAGCAAAACTGCCTTGACTTGCCCTCAAACAACGTTTTGTAACTCTAAATCTTTATGGAGCATCAAAATCATTCTTTCACCGTAAGAAACAGCACGCTTTGGTGAACAGTCATGGAAATTTTCAGGTCTCTGTGGAAATCCATCAAAAGATCTGACGAGAGAAAAAGTGCCTCATTTCCAGAGTCTGAAATCTGAAGAAATCTGAGCAAGGGACAAATTTCCTATCCTCAAACAAGTATAATTCATGGCCAAACGGTAATAGCTGAGAAAAAACTTCTTGAATTGTGAGCATCAGGGTGTCTGAAGATATATTGGCACAAGCCTCATGTCTCAACTTTGTTTCGTTAAGGAGATATGACGATTTGAAAATGCTTCTCATTAGAGAAATCCAGCGCTGATTTTGAAGAAACTCTCCACTGAGTTTCTATGGAGAGTTTTCAGACGTTGTGTTACTCTGAGGAGATTTGCAAAAGATCTATAAGTCCCAGAAGAATTATAGTGACATTTTCTGAAAGCCAGCAAAAATACCTACGTTTTGATGTATAATTTGTGGAAGTTGAGTGGAAATTGAGCGAGTAGCAAGAAATTGTTCAGACATGAAGAGAAAATTCAGAAAGGACGAGTGCACACTCTGAGTTAATTGCATAGCAACCATAACAACGCATGTATTTTCTGAAAAATCACAATTTTGCAACTGAAAACTTAAAGAGGTATAAAATTAAAACGGTAGAAGATCTGAAAAAGCTGAATCAGACAGGAATAGCCCAATAATCTGAGAACATTTTAAAGTTTGAATGGAGTTTCTAGGTGAAAGTATGACAAAGTAGTTAAGTTTCAAAAACAATCAAGTTTTAGCAGAATTGTGGAAGTTTTCCATTCATTTCAATGGGACAAATTAAAGGAAAAAAGTGTAATATTTTAAAAAGTATAACAGTAATAAACACCAAAAGTCATTGCCGGAAAGAGCAGAAAGAGCAGAACAGTATAGAGTTTGAACTGAGAAAATCGGCTGAAAACTGAGGAAGTAGTTAAGTGCCAAAAAGTGTACGGAAGCAACTAGAAGAATAACTAGAAAAATTTGCATTTCCTGCGAAAATGCTGTGTGGATGCCTTAACGCTGAAGCTGTCTGCTGAAAAGCTGAAAAAGATGAAAAGTTGCAAAAAGTTGTATGGTGGTGAAAAAAACATGTCGCCCTGAGCAGGATTCGAACCTGGCCCTCCTGGTCTCAAGGCAGCTACTGATCTTACTGAGCTAAACTCATTTTCTCAAAAAACAGGAGGAGAGACCGACAATTCTGCTAAAATGAGCAGAAGCTGCTGAGAATTGTGCTGAGAAGAAGTGAAAAGGCTGAAAATTTTGCAGAAAACAGGTAAATCAGCAGAATTTCTGCAGAAAAGAGGTAAAGAAGCAATAAGTTGCGCTGAAAAGAGATGAATCAGCAGAATTTCTGCTCAAAGGTGGCTATTCATTTCCCTGAGCCAAAGTCACTCTTACAAAGAAGAGGTGGAGAGACGGACAATTCTGCTGAAATGAGCAGAAGCTGATAAGAGGTGAAAAGGCTGAAAATTTTGCAGAAAAGAGGTGAATGAGCAGAATTTCTGCAGAAAAGAGGCAAAGAAGCAGAAACTTGCGCTGAAAAGAGATGAATCAGCAGAGTTTCTGCTCAAAAGAGTTGTCTTTTTCTGAATACAGCCAAAAAGCTGGAATTTGTGCTGAAAGGGGTGAAAAAAATGAAAATTTTGCTGAAAAGGGGTGAAGAAGCTGAAGAAGCTAAAGTATACTAAATCAAAGTATTTGTGCCAAAACATAGTGTTTCTGCCATATTGTGGTACTACTACATTACAACATGAATACGGATTAAAGATGAAAGAAACTGGCAACAAATTCCTCCGCTACAAACCAGTCTGATACCACTTCTTTGCAGTGTTCACTAAGGCACTACCCAAAAGGCGCCACAAGAGGGCACTCCAACACAAGAGATGAGCAGAATTTCTGCTGAAAAGAGGCAGAAGGTTCTGTATGTAGAAAAAGAAACACTGTTGAACCATGTGTGAAATAAATAAAGAAATGAAATGAAAGAACAACCTGGTTCTGCTCAAATTCACCAATCAGAGGTACTGCCTCTGTCTGCTTCATCAGGCTGTGTACTTGTTTCTGCCATGGGCGTTAACAAGAATCTGAGGTCCATATTAGAAAAGCTGCTAAAATCATAAAACTTTGCAGAATTGTAATAAATTAGCAATATAAATTACAGGTCTGTGATAGTGTATAAATTTGTAGTGAAAAAAAACGTGGACCAAGGTGGGATTGAACCCACGACCTTTGAGCTGCAGAGCCGTGTCATTACTGATTGCGCCACCTGGACAGGGGGCGGCAGTCTGAAAGACAGATACTTGGGCAGTCAGAAAATAGATCGCGGTGAGAGGCGAAAAACGCCGTTTTTGGAGTTACAAAACGTCGTGTAACTCAAAAACTAGGAGGGCTAGCAGCATAATTCTTGTACTGGGTGAATCAGCGGACTTTGGTGTATTTTGACTGCGATTTTCATAGCTCGTTCTACCTTCGTCGCGGAGATATGACGAGAGAAGAAACGGCTTCATTTCCAGAGTTTGAAGACTGAGAGAAGGACAGATTTCCACCCTCAAACAAACGTAATTCATTGCTCAACGGTAAGATAATTGTAAAAACTGCTTCCACTGTGAGTGTCAGCAGTGTCTGAAGATATATTGGCACAAGCCTCATGTCCTAACTTTGCTTTGTTAAAGAGATATGGCGATTTTAAAATGCCTCCCGTTACAGAATTTCAGCTCTGAATTTCAAAACCTCCCATAGACTTTGAATGGGAGTATTGAGACCTTGTGTCACTCCGAGGCAAATTGCGAAAAAACGGTAAATCTCACAATAAAGATAGTGAGATTGCCTGAAAGCCAGCAAAAATACCTACGTTTTGATGTATAATTTGTGGGGGTTGAGTGCAAATTGAGCCAGTAGCAAGAAGTTGTTTAGACATGAAGAGAAAATTCAGAACGGACCAGCACTCACTCTGACTTAATTGCATAGCAACCATAGCAACGCATGTATTTTCTGGAAAATCACAATTTTGCAACTGCAAACTTAAAGAGAGATAAGATTAAAACGGTAGAAGATCTGAAAAAGCTGAATCAGACAGGAATAGCCCAATAATCTGAGAACATTTTAAAGTTTGAATGGAGTTTGTAGGTGAAAGTATGACAAAGTAGTTAAGTTTCAAAGACAAGCAAGTTTTAGCAGAATTGTGGAAGTTTTCCATTCATTTCAATGGGACAAATTAAAGGAAAAAAGTGTAATATTTTAAAAAGTATAACAGTAATAAACACCAAAAGTCATAGCCATCATTAGCAGAAAGAGCAGAACAGTATAGAGTTTGAACTGAAAAAATCGGCTGAAAACTGAGAAAGTAGTTAAGTGCCAAAAAGTGTACGGAAGCAACTAGAGGAATAATAAAGAATAAAGAGAAACAGGAACTCAATAGTGTGGAAGCCCTTTAGGGCATCCACACAATAATAATAAAGAATAAAGAGAAACAGGAACTCAATAGTGTGGAAGCCCTTTAAGGGCATCCACACAATAAAGAGAAACAGGAACTCAATAGTGTGGAAGCCCTTTAGGGCATCCACACAACTAGAAAAATTTGCATTTCCTGCGAAAATGCAGTGTGGATGCTGGAACGCTGAAGCTGTCAGCTGAAACTAGCTGAAAAAGCTGAAAAGTTGCAGAAATTGTAAAAACTTTGCAGAAGCAAAGGGCGTTGCTAAAATGTAGTAACTTAGCAGAACTGCAATATCTTAGAGGAAACATAATACTTGGCAGAAATACAATAGCATAGCAGAACTTAGCAGAAATATTGTAACTTACCAGAAACACGATAACTTCCCAAAAATACAAGAATTTCGGAGAAATAGTATAAGATAACAGAAAGAATATATTTAGCCAAACATTCTTAAACATTACAGAAATACTACTCTATAGCAGAAATGATATATTTAGAAAGAAAAATATAATATAGTAGAAATACTATGATTTAGCAGAAATCCTACAATATAGCTCAATAACAATGACTTAGAACAGATACTATGATTGAGCAGAATAGTAATAACTTAAGTGAAAATATTGGAAAGGTAAAATGACAAGCTGAATAAAAAGGAACATGGTTAAGTTTGCTCAAAACTAATTTTTGTTCACCTGTGAAAAATAAAATAAAAATACATTTAGAAATACAAATAAGAACAGCCAACAGATACACACAAAATTAAATATGGATACACAAATCAACAAATACACACAAAATCAAATATGGATACACAAATGTACAGAGAGAGACACACACACAGGGTCTATGCCAGTCAACCAGTCTGAATATATTATATTTTTATCCAACAATGAGATGCTGCCCTAAAAAGGGCTTTGTGTGTCTTTCTTTCTCTCTCTCTCTCTCTCTCTCACACACACACACACACACACACACACTCAGGCTCACACACACACACACACACACACACATAGCATCAGCAAGTGAACAAGGGCTGTTAACAGCATGTTTCTAGGTCAGTCAAACAGCTGTGAGATTCTCAATTTGAATCCACCAATCAGAGGGCTGTGTGCTTTTTCCTGCCAAAACTGGTGCACCAAGTGCAGGCTTTTACAGCACAGAGAGAGACAGGATTTTGCAGTCTATTTCTCATAGTGAGGACTCCCCTCAAACAAACAGCCATAAATTCCTAACCAGAGGGGCTACAACGGTCATTCTTAGACCGTTGTGTTCAGAAGACATGGGAGAACCTTGAAATGTTGACCATTTAAAATAAAAATATGAAACATCATAGATATAGGACATAGATGATTGGTTGTCTTAGAAGCCATGATTGCCCCAATATGCAAATTTGAATGTGCAAGGCCTAAGATATGATTGGCTGGCTGGGAAGCCATGAAGGCAACAATATGCAAATTTGAATGTGCAAGCCCTCGGATATGATTGGTTGTCTTAGAAGCCATATAAAAAGCAGTAAAACTGTACTATGATTTGGTAGAAAAACTATAATTAATCAAAAATACTATATTTGGCAGAAATACTATGTTGTAGCAGAAACACTATATTTAGCACAAATCTGATGAAATAGAAGAAATAGTATGATTTCGCAGAAATGCTGTATTTAGCACAAATACTGGAAAGCAGCAGAAATGCTATGACTTAGCACAATAGTAATAATCTAAATAGAAAAATTGGAAAAGCAAAATGGACAGCTGAAAAATCCTGAACATGCTAAGGGTCCCTCAAATGTAATTGTTAAATGAAAAAAACAGCAAAAAAAGTATAACAGTCATACAACCACAAATATGTACACATATGGTAACACACATGCACAGACAGACACACAGGATCAAATTCAGTCAACCAGTCTAACTATATTGAATTTAAATCACACACACACACACACACACACACACACACACACACACACAAGATCCAATTCAGTCAACCAGTCTAAATATATTGAATTTGAATCTTACAATGAGATCATCCCATAAAAAGGCTTTCTCTCTCTCTCTCTCTCTCTCTCTCTCTCTCTCACACACACACACACACACACACACACACACACACACACACACACACACACAAGATCCAATTCAGTCAACCAGTCTAAATATATTGAATTTGAATCTTACAATGAGATCATCCCATAAAAAGGCTTTCTCTCTCTCTCTCTCTCTCTCTCTCTCTCTCTGTCACACACACACACACACACACACACACACACACACACACACACACACACACACACACACACACACACAGGAGAGAGAAGTAAGTTTCTAGCTCAGTCAAGCAGCCTGGGAGCTGCTGAATTTGAATCCACCAATCAGAGAGCCTGTGAACTTTTTCCCCGCCAAAACAGGTGCACGCAGCACAGAGAGACACAGGACTTTTGCAGTCTATTTCTCATAATGACGACTCCCCTCAAACAAATGACCATAATTTCCTAACCGTAGGGTCTAGAACGGTCATTCTTACACCGTTTTGTTCAGAAGAGATGGGGGAATCTTAAAGTGTTGACACTTTATCATTAAAATATGAATTATTGAAGATATTTGACTTCTAATGCACCATAACTGAGTATAGGCAAGCGAAAACTGCCTTAGCTTGCCCTCAAACAACGCTTTCTAACTCTAAATCTCTTTGGAGTATTGATATAATTCTTTCACCGTAAGAGACAGCAGGCTTTGGTGAACAATCATGGAAATTTTCAGGTCTCTGTGGAAATCCATCAAAAAGATATGACGAGAGAAAAAAGTGCCTCATTTCCAGAGTTTGAAATCTGAAGAAATCTGAGCGAGGGACAAATTTCCTACCCTCAAACAAACCCAATTCATGGCCAAATGGTAATAGATGAGAAAAAATTCTTGAATTGTGAGCGTCAGGAGTGTCTGAAGATATATTGGCACAAGCCTCATGTCTTAACTTCGCTTCGTTAAGGAGATATGACGATTCGAATATGCCTCTCATTACAGAAATCAAGCGGTGATTTTGAACAAACTCTCCATTGACTTTCTATGGAGAGTTTTCACACTTCGTGTTGGTCTGAGGAGATTTGCCAAAATTCTATAAATCTCACAACAATGATGGTGACATTTTCGGAAAGCCAGCAAAAATGCCTACGTTTTGATGTATAATTTGTGGAAGTTGAGTGAAAATTGAGCAAGTAGCAAGAAGTTGTTCGGACATGAAGAGAAGACTGCGAAACCTACAGTGGCACACTGGAAGCCAAGTGCATAGCAACCATAACAACGCATGTATTTTCTGAAAAATCACAATTTTGCAACTCAAAACTTTAAGAGGGATAAAAGTAAAACTGTAACAGATATGAAAAAGCTGAATCATTCATGAATAGCCCAATAATTTGTGAACATTTTAAAGTTTGAATGGTTGTTCTACGTGAAAGTAGGAAAAAGTAGTTAAGTTTCAAAAACAAGCAAGTTTTAGCAGAATTGTGGAAGTTTCCCATTCATTTCAATGAGACAAATTAAAGGAAAAAAGCTTAATATTTTAAAAAGTATAACAGTTAAAAATACCAAAAGTCATTGCCATCATTAGCAGAAATAGCAGAATAGTTTAAAATTTGAACGGTGAAAATCGGCTGAAAACTGAGGGAGTAGATAAGTGCCAAAAAGTGTACGGAAGCAACTGGAATATAGTGGAATAAAGAATAAAGAGAAACAGGAACTCAATAGTGTGGAAGCCCTTTAGGGCATCCACACAATAAAGAACTAGAAAAATTTGCATTTCCTGCGAAAATGCTGTGTGGATGCCTCAATGCTGAAGCTGTCTGCTGAAAAACTGAAAAAGATGAAAAGTTGCAAAAAGTTGTATGGTGGTGGAAAAAAAAAAATTGCCCTGAGCAGGATTCGAACCTGGCCCTCCAGGTCTCAAGGCAGCCACTCATCTCACTGAGCTAAACTCACTCTGACAACGGGAGGCATTTTCAAATCGTCATATCTCTTAAACAAAGCAAAGTTAGGACATGAGGCTTGTGCCAATATATCTTCAGACACTGCTGACACTCACAGTGGAAGCAGTTTTTACAATTATCTTACCGTTGAGCAATGAATTACATTTGTTTGAGGGGTGGAAATCTGTCCTCCTCTCAGTTTTCAAACTCTGAAAATGAAGCCGTTTCTTCTCTCGTCATATCTCCGCGATGGAGGTACAAAGAGCAATGAAAGTCGCAGTCAAAGTACACCAATGTCCGCTGATTCACCCAGTACAAGAATTATTCCGCTAGCCCTCCTAGTTTTGGAGTTACACGACGTTTTGTAACATCAAAAAACGGCGCTTTTCGCCTCTCACCGCGATCTAATTCTGACTCCTCAAGTCTCTGTCTTTCAGACCCTCACCCCCTTTCCAGGTGGCGCAATCAGTAATGACACGGCTCTGCAGCTCAAAAGTCGTGAGTTCAATCCCACCTTGTTCAACATTTTTTTTTTCACTACAAATTGATACACTATCACAGACCTGTAATTTATATTGCTAATTTATTACAATTCTGCAAAGTTTTATGATTTTAGCAGCTTTTCTAATATGGACCTCAGATTCTTGTCAACACCACATGGCAGAAATACATACAAGTAAACAGCCTGATGAAGCAGACAGAAGCAGTACCTCTGATTGGTGAATTTGAGCAGAACCAGGTTGTTCTGCCTCTTTTCAGCAGAAATTCTGCTCATTCACCTCTTTTCAGCGCAATGTTCTGCTTCTTTCCCTCTTTTCTGCAAAATTTTCAGCCCTTTTACCTCTTATGAGCACAATTCTCAGCAGCTTCTGCTCATTTCACCATAATTGTCAGTCTCTCCATCTCTTTCCTTGTGAGAGTCAGTTTGGCACAGTGAGATGAGTAGCTGACTTGAGCCCAGGAGGGCCAGGTTTGAATCCTCCTCAGGGTGACACCTTTGTTTTTTTTTCACCGCCATGCAACTTTTCATCTTTTTCAGCTTTTCAGCAGACAGCTTCAGTGTTAAGGCATCCACACAGCATTTTCGCAGGAAATGCAAATTTTTCTAGTTCTTTATTATACTTTATTCTGGTTGCTTCCGCACGTTTTTTGCCGCTTAACTACTGCTTCAGTTTTCAGCCGATTTTCAACGTTCAAACTCTATACTGTTCTGCTCTTTCTGCTGACGTAGGCTATGACTTTTGGTGTTTATTACTATTATACTTTTTAAAATATTACACTTTTTTCCTTTAATTTGTCCCATTGAAATGAATGGAAATCTTCAGAAATTCTGCTAAAACTTGCTTGTTTTTGAAACTTAACTACTTCCTCATACTTTCACCCAGAAACTCCATTCAAACTTTAAAATGTTCTCAGATTGGGCTATTCCTGTCTGATTCAGCTTTTTCAGACCTTCTACCGTTTAAATCTCATCTCTCTTTAAGTTTTCAGTTGCAAAATTGTGATTTTTCAGAAAATACATGTGTTGCTATGGTTGCTATGCAATTAACTCAGAGTGGACAGTGAAACTTTCTGAATTTTCACCACTTGTCTGAACAACTTCATGCTACTCGCTCAATTTCCACTCAACCCCCACAAATTATACATCAAAACGTAGGTATTTTTGCTGGCTTTCAGAAAATGTCACTATCATTCTTGTGGGACTTAGAGATGTTTTGCAAATCTCCTTAGAGTAACATAAAGTCTGAAAACTCTCCATAGAAACTCAATGGAGAGTTTCTTCAAAATCAGCGCTGGAATTCTCTAATGAGAGGCATTTTCAAATCGTCATATCTCCTTAACGAAACAAAGTTGAGACATGAGGCTTGTGCAAATATATCTTCAGACACTCCTGATGCTCACAATTCAAGAAGTTTTTTCTCACCTATTACCGTTCTGAGATGAGTTACACTTGTTTGAGAATAGGAAATTCGTCATTCGCTCAGATCTGTTCAGATTTCAAACTCTGGAAATGAGGCACTTTTTTCTCTCGTCATATCTTTTTGATGGATTTCCACAGAGACCTGAAAATTTCCATGACTGTTCACCAAAGCCTGCTGTTTCTTATGGTGAAAGAATGATTTTGATGCTCCATACAGATTTAGAGTTACAAAACGTTGTTTGAGGGCAAGTCAAGGCAGTTTTGCTTTGCCTCTACTCAGTTACAGCGTATTACAAGTCATATATCTTCAATAATTTATATTTTATCTCTGAATTATGAAGATCTGTAGATTCCCCCATCTCTTCTGAACAAAACGGTGTCAGAATGAGCGTTCTAGCCCCTACGGTTAGGAAATTATGGCCATTTGTTCGAGGGGAGTCCTGAATGTGAGAAATACACTGAAGAAGACTCATACTTCTCTCTGTGTCTGTGTGTGTAAGGGCTGATTACAGCAGGTGCAGCCAATTTAACTGACCTAGATATGCCAAGCCCAGACTCTTAACAGCCACTGTTCCCTTTAGGCTCTGTGTATGTGTGTGTGTATCAATATTTCTCCCATGTTAAAGTATTACTCCTCCATAATAGTATTTCTGCTAAATCAAAGTACTTCTACTACATCTTAGTACTTCTGCTCACACTGTTTTTGTGTCAAATCATGACATTTCTGATATGTTATAGTATTACTAGTAGGTCTAGGTATTTCTGTTGTTATAGTATATGTGCTGAATATAGTATATCTGCCAAATCATAGTATTTATCCCAAATCATAGTATTTATGCAAAATTACAGTATTTCTGCTAAAAAGCAGAAATAGTACCTTTTAGCAGAAATTTCTGTCAAAAGATATTATTTATGTTAAAACATAGTATTTCTGCTAAATCATAGTATTTGTGCCAAATCATAGTATTTGTACTAAGTCATAGTACTTGTGCCAAATCATAGTATTTGTACCCAATCATAGTATTTCTGCCATATCATTGTATTTGTGCCAAATCATGGTATTTTTTTGCCAAATCATGGTATTTGTGCCCAGATCATGTTATTTGTGCCCAATTAAAATTTCTGTTATGTTATAGTATTAGTACTAAGTCGTAGAATTTCTGTTATGTTATAGTATATCTGCTGATTATAGTATATGTGCCAAATCATAGTATTTATAGCAAATCATAGTATTTGTGCCCAAACATAGTATTTCTTGCCAAATTGTAGTATTTGTGCAAAAACATACTATGTCTGCAAAATCACAGTATAGCTGTTAGAATTAGAATAGAATAGAATTCAACTTTATTGTCATTGCACAAGTCACAGGTACAGGGCAACGAAATGCAGTTTGCATCCATCCAGAAAGTGCTTTAGTCGTGATATAGATATATTACAATATAAATTAGCAATAATAGAGATGTGTACGTATATTACAGAAATGGGTCTATTATGGTATGTTATAATGTACACAGTGTGAAGTATGTTATGAATATTCTATAACTATAAGTATGTACAGGCTGTAGTGAGTACAAGCTATGTACAGGCTATGAACAGGATATAAATATGAAATAAAAACTATACAGAAATCTGAGATATACAGTTATACAGAATGTGAACTATGTAAGTTATAAACAGTTGTGGGATTAAAAATTATCGTATGTACAGAATGATTATCTACACAGAACTATACAGTAGTGGTAAAGTGCTAGTGGTTGTGGGTGTGTGTATGTTCAGTCCATGAGTTTAACGTGGGTCAGATGTCAGGAGGCAGAGTTCAGAAGTCTGACAGCTGTGGGGAAGAAGCTGTTCCGGTACCTGGTGGTCTTAGTCCGGAGGCTCCTGTAGCGCCTCCCAGAGGGCAGGAGGGTGAAGAGTCTATGTGATGGGTGACTGGGGTCTCTGATGATTTTCCCAGCCCTTTTCAGACACCGCTTCCTGTAGATGTCCTTTATGGCAGGAAGTGGTGCTCCGGCGATGCGCTGGGCAGTTTTCACGACCCTCTGCAACGCCTTCCGGTCCGAGGCAGAGCAGTTCCCGTACCAGACTGTTATACAGTTGGTCAGGATGCTCTCGATGGTGCAGCGATAGAAGTTCACCAGGATGTCTGAGGACAGGTGGTTCTTCCTCAGAGTCCTCAAGAAGAAGAGGCGCTGGTGAGCCTTCTTGACCAGCTTGGAGCAGTTGGTCGTCCAGGTGAGATCCTCGGAGATGTGGACTCCCAGGAACTTGAAGCTGCTCACACGCTCCACAGTCGTCCCCTTAATGTGGATGGGTGGATGTGGGTCAGCATTCCTCCTGTAGTCCACGATGAGCTCCTTAGTCTTCTCGGTGTTAAGCAGCAGGTTGTTTGTGTCGCACCACTCAGCCAGACGATCCACCTCCTCCCTGTAGGCGGCCTCATCGTTGTCACTGATGAGGCCAATCACTGTGGTGTCATCTGCAAACTTAATGATGGTGTTGGAACCATCAGCAGGTCTGCAGTCGTGGGTGAAGAGGGAGTAGAGGAAAGGGCTCATCACACAGCCCTGTGGTACACCGGTGTTCATTGTGATGGTAGATGAGCAGCGGTTATCGAGCCGGACATGTTGGGGGCGGTTGGTCAGGAAGTCCAGTAACCATTTGCAGATGAGGGAACTGATGCCCAGGTCTGTCAGTTTCCTGATGAGTTGTGAGGGGTGGATTGTGTTGAATGCTGAACTGAAGTCTATAAACAGCATTCTGGCGTAGGTGTTGTTGTTGTCCAGGTGTGAGAGGACAGAGTGCAGTGCGATGGAGACTGCATCCTCTGTGCTCCTGTTCTGGCGGTATGCAAATTGGTGGGGTCCAGGGTGGGGGAGACAGGATTTGAAGTGTGCTAAGACCAGCTGCTCTAAGCACTTAGTGATGATGGGGGTGAGGGCTACTGGGCGGTAGTCATTGAGGCTAGATGGGTTGGAGTTTTTGGGTATCGGGACGATGGAGGTGGATTTGAAGCAGGCCGTACCACAGCGTGGGCCAAGGACAGGTTGAATATGTCTGTGAGCACTCCTGCAAGCTCCCCAGAACACGCTCTGAGAACACGCCCGGGGATACCATCAGGACCTGCAGCCTTGTGGACATTATGTTATGTTATAGTATTAGTACTAATGCATAGTATTTCTACCAAATCATAGTATTCCTTCAAAATCATAGTATTACTGCAATTTCATAGTATTTGAGCAAAATTGTAGTATTCGTGCAAAAACATATTGTCTGTTAAATCACAGTATATCTGTTATGTCATAGTATTACTACTAAGGCATAGTATTTCTACCTAATCATGGTATTCCTTCAAAATCATAGTATTACTGCAATTTCATAGTATTTGAGCAAAATCGTAGTATATGTGCAAAAACATACTATGTCTGCTAAATCACAGTATATCTGTTATGTTAAAGTATTACTAGTAAGTCACAGTATTTCTGCCAATTCGTAGTATTTGTACTAAATGATGGTACTTGTGCCAAATCATAGTATTTTTTGCAAATCATAGTATTCGAACCAAAACATAGTAGTATTTGTACGAAGTCATAGTATTTCTTCTAAATCATAGTATTTCAATCAAATCTCAGTAGTTGTGCTAAAACGCAGTATTATTGCCAAGTCATAGTATTTCTGCCAAATCATAGTATTTGTACTAAATCATAGTACTTGTGCCAAATTATAGTATTTGTACCCAATCATAGTATTTGTGCCATATCATCGCATTTGTCAGTTCAACTTATTTAACTCTTCTCAACAGGCAAACACCTCTTCTTCACCCCGTTTCAGCAGAATTGTGAGTTTTTTCACCCCTTTTCAGCACAAATCCCAGATTTTTCAGGTGTTTTCAACAGAAATCTCTTTTTCAGCAGACATTGTGCTGATTCACCTTTTTTCAGTGCAACTACTTCTTTACCTCTTTTCAGTAGAAATTCTGCTGATTCACCTATTTTAAGCAGAATTTTCAGCCTTTCACCTCTTATCAGTACAAATCTCAGTATCTTCTGCTCATTTCAGAAGAAACCTTTTCACCTCTCCTCTTTTCAGTACAAATTTGAACTTCTTTACCCCTTTTAAGCAGAATCATTGCCTTTCCACCTCTTTTCACCAAAAGTTTCTGTTTTTTCACGCGTATTTAGCAGAATTTTTCAGTTTCTTTACTGCCATACAATTTTTGCAGCTTTTCATCTTTTTCAGTCATTTTCAGCAGACAGCTTCAGCGTTAAGGCATCCACACAGCATTTTCACAGGAAATGCAAATTTTTCTAGTTATTAAGTGTGCCTATGCCAAGAGGCACACTTATTACTATTCCTCGGATTTATTATTCTTATTACTATTATTATTATTAAGTGTGCCTATGCCAAGAGGCACACTTATTACTATTCCTTGGATTTATTCTTCTTATTGTGTGGATGCCCTCAAAGGGCTTCCACACTATTGAGTTCCTGTTTCTCTTTATTGTGTGGATGCCCTAAAAGGGCTTCCACACTATTGTTTTCCTGTTTCTCTTTATTGTGTGGATGCCCTAAAGGGCTTCCACACTATTGAGTTCCTGTTTCTCTTTATTGTGTGGATGCCCTAAAAGGGCTTCCACACTATTGAGTTCCTGTTTCTCTTTATTGTGTGGATGCCCTAAAAGGGCTTCCACACTATTGAGTTCCTGTTTCTCTTTATTCTTTATTATACTTTATTCTGGTTGCTTCCGTACGTTTTTTGTCGTCTAACTACTCCTTCAGTTTTCAGCCGATTTTCTCAGTTCAAACTTTAAAAAATTCTGCTCTTTCTGCTAATGTTTGCTATGACTTTTGCTGAAATGAGCAGAAGCTGCTGAGAATTGTGCTGATAAGAGGAGAAAAGGCTGAAAATTTTGCAGAAAAGAGGTGAATCAGCAGAATTTCTGCTGAAAAGAGGTAAAGAAGCAGAAAGTTGCGCTGAAAAGAGATAAATCAGCAGAATTTCTGCTCAAAACAGTTTTTCCCGAAAACAGCTGAGACTTGTGCTAATAAGAGGTGAAAAGGCTGAAAATTTTGCAGAAGAGTTGAATAAGCAGAATTTGGGCTGAAAAGAGGTGAAAATTCTGCTGAAAAGAGTTCAATCAGCAGAATTTCTGCTGAAAAGAGTTCTGCAGAACTCTTTTCAGAATTCTGCTGAAAAGATGTTTTTGCTGAAAATAGCTGAAAAAGCTGGGATTTGTGCTGAAAACTGGTGAAAAAAACTGAAAATTTTGCTGAAAAGGGGTGAAAAAGCTGAAATTGAGTTAAAAAAGTTTAACTGTCAACTGAAAGAAATGTTGCCATAAGCGGGATTTGAACCCCGACCTCCCAGTCTGAGAACGGCTGCTTATCTCACTGAGCTAAAACACGGCTCAACCGGGCAAGGAAAACTAGTGAGGCCACTGATAATGTGCAAAAATGGGCAAAAAATATTGCAAAAAAAATTCAATATCTCAAAAAGTATAGAAGTTATGAGCACCAAAAGTCATAGCGCACATTAGCAGAAAGAGCAGAATTTTTTAAAGTTTGAACTGAGAAAATCGGATGAAAACTGAGGGAGTAGTTAAGCGCCAAAAAACGTACAGAAGCAACTAGAATAAAGTAGAATAAAGAATAAAAAGAAACAGGAACTCAATAGTGTGGAAGCCCTTTTAGGGCATCCACACAATAAAGAGAAACAGGAACACAATAGTGTGGATGCCTTTGAAGGCATCCACACAATAAAGAGAAATAGAATAGAATAGAATAGAATAGAATTCAACTTTATTGTCATTGCACATGTCACAGGTACAGGGCAACGAAATGCAGTTTGCATCCATCCAGAAAGTGCTTTAGTCGTGATATAGATATATTACAATATAAATTAGCAATAATAGAGATGTGTAAGTATATTACAGAAATGGGTCTATTATGGTATGTTATAATGTACACAGTGTGAAGTATGTTATGAATATTCTATAACTATAGGTATGTACAGGCTGTAGTGAGTACAAGCTATGTACAGGCTATGAACAGGATATAAATATGAAATAAAAACTATACAGAAATCTGAGATATACAGTTATACAGAATGTGAACTATGTAAGTTATAAACAGTTGTGGGATTAAAATTATCGTATGTACAGAATGATTATCTACACAGAACTATACAGTAGTGGTAAAGTGCTAGTGGTTGTGGGTGTGTGTATGTTCAGTCCATGAGTTTGACGTGGGTCAGATGTTAGGAGGCAGAGTTCAGGAGTCTGACAGCTGTGGGGAAGAAGCTGTTCCGGTACCTGGTGGTCTTAGTCCGGAGGCTCCTGTAGCGCCTCCCAGAGGGCAGGAGGGTGAAGAGTCTATGTGATGGGTGACTGGGGTCTCTGATGATTTTCCCAGCCCTTTTCAGACACCGCTTCCTGTAGATGTCCTTTATGGCAGGAAGTGGTGCTCGGCGATGCGCTGGGCAGTTTTCACGACCCTCTGCAACGCCTTCCGGTCCGAGGCAGAGCAGTTCCCGCACCAGACTGTTATACAGTTGGTCAGGATGCTCTCGATGGTGCAGCGATAGAAGTTCACCAGGATGTCTGAGGACAGGTGGTTCTTCCTCAGAGTCCTCAAGAAGAAGAGGCGCTGGTGAGCCTTCTTGACCAGCTTGGAGCAGTTGGTCGTCCAGGTGAGATCCTCGGAGATGTGGACTCCCAGGAACTTGAAGCTGCTCACACGCTCCACAGTCGTCCCCTTAATGTGGATGGGTGGATGTGGGTCAGCATTCCTCCTGTAGTCCACGATGAGCTCCTTAGTCTTCTCGGTGTTAAGCAGCAGGTTGTTTGTGTCGCACCACTCAGCCAGACGATCCACCTCCTCCTGTAGGCGGCCTCATCGTTGTCACTGATGAGGCCAATCACTGTGGTGTCATCTGCAAACTTAATGATGGTGTTGGAACCATCAGCAGGTCTGCAGTCGTGGGTGAAGAGGGAGTAGAGGAAAGGGCTCATCACACAGCCCTGTGGTACACCGGTGTTCATTGTGATGGTAGATGAGCAGCGGTTATCGAGCCGGACATGTTGGGGGCGGTTGGTCAGGAAGTCCAGTAACCATTTGCAGATGAGGGAACTGATGCCCAGGTCTGTCAGTTTCCTGATGAGTTGTGAGGGTGGATTGTGTTGAATGCTGAACTGAAGTCTATAAACAGCATTCTGGCGTAGGTGTTGTTGTTGTCCAGGTGTGAGAGGACAGAGTGCAGTGCGATGGAGACTGCATCCTCTGTGCTCCTGTTCTGGCGGTATGCAAATTGGTGGGGGTCCAGGGTGGGGGAGACAGGATTTGAAGTGTGCTAAGACCAGCTGCTCTAAGCACTTAGTGATGATGGGGTGAGGGCTACTGGGCGGTAGTCATTGAGGCTAGATGGGTTGGAGTTTTTGGGTATCGGGACGATGGAGGTGGATTTGAAGCAGGCCGTACCACAGCGTGGGCCAAGGACAGGTTGAATATGTCTGTGAGCACTCCTGCAAGCTCCCAGAACACGCTCTGAGAACACGCCCGGGGATACCATCAGGACCTGCAGCCTTGTGGACATTGATCCTGCTCAGCACCGCTCCTACATCGGTGGGGAGAGAGTCAGAGGTTGGTGGTCTGGCGTCATGTCTGTTATGGTTGTGGTTGTGGGGTTCCCTCGCTCAAAACGAGCATAAAAGTTGTTGAGCTCGTTGAGGAAGGAGGCATCAGAGGATGTGGGGGAGGGTTTGGTGGTCCTGTAGTCTGTAATGGTCTGGAGTCCTTGCCACATGCGCCGGGGTTGGAGTTGGAGAAGTGTTCTTCTACCTTCTTTTTGTAATGGTGTTTGGCTTTTTGATGCCCTTCTTTAGATTAGCCCTGGCTGTACTGTAGGCATGTGCATCTCCTGACCTAAAGGCGGTGTTGCGGGCCTTCAGGAGGAGACGAACATCCCGGTTCATCCAAGGCTTCTGGTTGGGGTACATGGTGATCCGTTTCTGGGTGGTGACACTGTCTGTGGTTTTGGAGATGTAATCCAGTACAGATGAGGCGTACTGGTCCAGGTCTTTGTGGGTGAACATATTCCAGTCTGTGTTTTTAAATCTGTCCTGGAGCACTGCGTCTGTCCCCTCTGGCCACACTTTAATTGTCCTCACAGCAGGTTTCACGCGTTGGATGAGTGGTGAATACCTAGGTGTGAGGAACAGGGAGAGATGGTCCGATTGTCCAATGTGGGGAGGGTGTTGCTTTGTAGGCTCCAGCCAGGTTGGAATAAACATGGTCTAAAGTCTTGTCTCCTCTGGTGTGGCAGGAGACATGTTGGTGGAATCTGGGAGGACTGTCTTTAAGTTGGTGTGGTTGAAGTCGCCAGCAACAATAAAAGCAGCCTCGGGGTGTTTATTCTGGTGTTTGTTAATGGCTGCAGAAAGTTCTTTCATGGCCAACCTAGCATTAGCATCGGGGGGGGATATATACTGCAGTGAGTATGATCGAAGTGAGTTCTCTGGGGAGATAATAAGGTCTGCATTTGACCATTAAAAACTCCGCATTAGGTGAGCAGTGACTCTCAGTAGTAGTGGAGTTCATGCACCAAGCATTGTTAATATAAATGCACAAACCTCCACCTCTGGTCTTGCCGAGTCATCTGCTAGCCTGTCGGCTCGGGTGTGTGGCGCCCTGCTAACTCGATAGCATTGTCCGGGCAGCTGTTGTTCAACCATGTTTCGGTGAAAAACATGACATTTGAGTCCATAATCCGTCTGTTGTTAGTGATGGAGAGCCGTATCTCATCCATTTTGTTTGCCAGAGAACGGACATTGGCGAGGAAAATACTGGGTAAAGGCAGCCGATGTGGTGTTAGCTTTAGCTTAGCCCGTAGCCCTCCGCGCCTACCTCGCCTTTGTTTACGTTCTCGGCGCCGTCTGCGTGCACTTCCGCCCGGCCGGGGAGAGTGGGCAGCCTCCGGTGTTCTGGAGATCTCTGGGATGAGTCGGAGATCGGCGATAAAACTGTTGGAGTTATGAGTCCAGATGTCCAGAATCTCTTGTCTGCTGTAGGTCAGCAACGCACAGCAATTCTGGATGAATAATCCGGTTAAAAGTAGATAAAAAACCGCTAAATAGCAGATTCTGGAGAGACACTGAGCCTCGCGTTGTTCATGCGCCGCCATCTTGGTCGCAAGAAACAGGAACTCAATAGTGTGGAAGCCCTTTTAGGGCATCCACACAATAAAGAATAAAGAGAAACAGGAACTCAATAGTGTGGAAGCCCTTTGAGGGCATCCACACAATAAATCCGAGGAATAGTAATAAGTGTGCCTCTTGGCATAGGCACACTTAATAAGAATAATAAATCCGAGGAATAGTAATAAGTGTGCCTCTTGGCATAGGCACACTTAATAAATCCGACGAATAGTAATAAGTGTGCCTCTTGGCATAGGCACACTTAATAACTGAAGTAAAAGGAAAAAGTAGAAATCAAGAAACAGACAGAATAAAGAAACAAATAAACATGGGGAGGCTATATATAATTTCACAGAGATAATCTTGGAAAAGCAAAAAGTATTTGGCACCAGACTGGATTTAGATCAGAATTCTGATCGCAAAAGCTTCCAGACAGGACAGGACTAAAAATGAAAGAGGTGTTGGCCGTCCGATTGGGGTCTGGGATGCGGGCCTCCCGGCTGCTGCAGGGCTGCGGGTGGTCTGCTTGTCTCCACCCTGGGGGAAAGGGAAACATCTCCTGGGTCTAGGTGTGATTTCCTCCTCTGGGGCGAGGGAACCTGGACCTGGGGTATAGAGTATGTTTGGGGAGTGTGATTATGTGTACAATGTCCATTTGCCATCGGGTGCCACGTGCACTTATGGACACTCTTGTTATGGCCAAACTGTGGTTTGCACAGAAGTCCAATAACAAAACACCGCTTGGGTTCAGGTCCGGGAGGCTGTTCCTCCCAATCATGGCCCTCCAGGTCCCGCTGTCATTGCCCACGTGAGCATTGAGGTCTCCCAGTAGGACAACAGAGTCCCCAGGAGGAGCACGCTCCAGTACCCCATCCAGGGACTCCAAGAAGGCTGGGTACTCTGAACCGTCACTCAGCGCATAAGCGCAGACGACGGTCAGGACCCGTTCCCCAACTCGGAGGTGAACGGAACAAACCCTCTCGTCCACTGGGAGAAACCCCAACATACTGGCAGCAAGCTGAGGGGATACCAAGATACCCACCCCAGCCTGCCGCCTCTCACCAGGGGCAACTCCAGACTGAAACAGAGTCCAACCCCTCTCCAGGAGGCTGTTTCCAGAGCCAAGCCATGCGCTGAGGTGAGCCTGACTATATCTAGCCGGTACCTCTCAGCCTCACGCACTAACTCAGGCTCCTTCCCCACCAGAGAGGTGACATTCCATGTCCCAATTGCCAGTCTTGGTGGCCGGAGATCGATCCGCCAGAACCTCCGCTCCTGGCCGCTGCCTGGCTCACAATGCACCCGACCCCTACAGTGCCTCATGTGGGTGGTAGACCTGCAGGAAGATGGGCCCATGTCCCTTTTTCAGGCTGTGACCGGCTGAGCCCCATGGACTAAGGCCCGGCCACCAGACGCTCGCCCTTGGGCACCCTCCCCGGGGTCTGGCTCCAGGGCGGGGCGTAACCCTATCACAGGCAAGGTGAACTGTTCCCTCAATGGTCTTGTCATAGGGGTCTTCTGAATCGCTCTTTGTCTGGTCCCTCACCCATGACCAATTTGCCATGGGAGACCGTACCAGGGGGCAAAAGCCCCCAGACAACATAGCCCCTGGGATCCCTGGGACACACCAACCCTTTCACCACGATAAGGTAGCGATTCGCGGAGGGGGGCTCTGAAATACCACCCTTATTACTGACATTAGTACTTTAGTAGTATAGGCCTATTTAACACCAAATTACAGTTTACATGAGACATTTTATTTCTTATATGAATGTTATTTATTTTAACTATCATAAACAGGATGTGACAAGTGATAATAACAACTGTACTGCATTAAAACATTCACAACTGGTGGGATATCCAATCATTAAGTTATGACCTGATGAAATCTGCTTCCAGGTCCTTTGCATTGATTAAGGCTGTTGTGTTTTTAACACGTTTTAATGCTTTGTATTTTGTTCTATTTAAACTGAACAAGCCCCTAAAAAACTCAGTGATCATTGTCAGGCTCTCTCGTTTTTTTTCATCACTATTCATTTTAAAGCTCAGATTTTATAACCTTATGATGTAACTACAGCCCAGCCCATGCAGCAGTATATTAAGGACTACCCTTATATTGCAGTTGTTCTTCTCACTCAAGTTTACAGCATCCTGCCATGCGATTGCATTTGTCCCTAACCATCAGGAACCCTCATTGAGTGGAAAAAAGTTAGCGTTCATCCTCCAGCTTAACTGTATTTATATTATGCTAACCCTAGCTGTGTAGCCAGCAGCACATCATTATAAACCAGCTAGACCAACTTCAGTAACCCTACAAATGCCACTGCTGTTTAGTTTTCTGTCATCATTTATGTTGGAAGTGATAGCAGACCTGTACGTTTTAATTTTTTCTGTGGCGTTTAAGCTGCCAGATTTTTGGCTTCACGACCCTCCTTTGAGAGTTCGTGCCCGTCGAAGTTTGCTCTTCGTGGCATTTCAGCCGACGACACAAAATATCATCATGTGGTGACCTCACTTTAGCCGCTGTCTACCCGGTGTGTGTGATGACCCTCCTCCGGGAAATACACCGCTCTCAAGGTGCTGCTGCTATGGCGCTACTCCCTCTACAATGCAGAGCGGGCCAAGAAATTCCTCCCTCTCTCGGGTTTGGGTGATGGTACCGCTCTCGAGCTCATGGAGAGCACGCTGTCCTTGCTAGGAACGGATGACAGCGAATTCCTCTTAACTCACGTCTTCCTCCGACAGTTGCCGGTACAAGCTGGCCTTGCCAACTCCCCACTGCTTGCCGCGAAGGATTACCGCTCACTTGCAGAAAAAGCAGATCACAGTCTCCGGGCTACCAGGAGCTTCGGCATTTAGGCGATAGTTCCCGACTCATCGAAGGCATTTCCCAAGCCCACACTGATTCTTCCAGGGGCCTCCGCCTCATCAATGGTGGCTGGGATGGCGGGACCGAGAAAAGGGCTGGGTTTTTACCATCAGCGTGACAGCGCCGTGCCGTCTTTGCAGTTTTAAGGCCCAAGAAAAAGAGCCTGCAAGCGCTCTGTAGCGGTCACAACCTCTGGCGATAAGGAAAGGCTGCTCTTCATAGAGGACTCATGCTCGGGGAGATTTTTTCTGGTTGACTCCGGCTCCCAGAAGAGCCTTGGGAACTCTCATGTCATCTTTGCATACCTACGCCATGGTATATTATTTAATCTTAAAAAAAATTTGGAGATTTCCCGTGTACCACCAGAGAGAGCCCATGTACCACTAGTGGTACGCATACCACAGTTTCACAAAGACTGCTCTAGCAGATCGTTACATGGAGAAACCTCTTGGATACAAGCGCGCTCATCCACACAGGTCTGCAGACAGGTGTACAAAAGGTGTTCACAAACACAAACTACATCTTTCTTGGCTGCTATCTCTAAGCAAATTGTGTGCTGTCTGTCCTGTATGCTGCAGAACAACATTCAATATTTAGTATTTACTGTCATTTACACTTAGCTAGAATAATGCGATAGTGCTGTGTTTATTATGTTGCGCTCTTTTTTTGCTTGTTTTCTCTTTTTTCTTTTTTATTCTCTCAACAGGTGATCCGAGAGATTTTTTTCTTTTTGAAGTGTCCTTTCTCACTGTCCCTCTTCCTTTGTTGGCTTTCAGACATCAATTCCGACAGCTAAAAAACCAAATGGGACGGACAAACCCATCCATCCTCCATCCTCATCCGCTTTATCCGAAGTCGGGTCGCGGGGGCAGCAGCCTAAGCAGAGAAGCCCAGACCTCCCTCTCCCCAGCCACCTCCTCCAGCTCATCCGGGGGAACACCAAGGCGTTCCCAGGCCAGCCGAGAGATATAATCTCTCCAGCGCGTCCTGGGTCTGCCCCGGGGCCTCCTCCCGGTGGGACATGCCCGGAACACCTCACCCAGGAGGCGCCCAGGGGGCATCCTTGTCAGATGCCCGAACCACCTCAACTGGCTCCTTTCGATGTGGAGGAGCAGCGGCTCTACTCTGAGCCCCTCCCGGATGGCCGAACTTCTCACCCTATCTCTAAGGGAGAGGCCAGCCACCCTTCGGAGGAAGCTCATTTCTGCCGCTTGTATCCGCGATCTCGTTCTTTTCGGTCACTACCCACAGCTCGTGGCCATAGGTGAGGGTCGGGACGAGATCGACCGGTAAATTGAGAGCTTCGCCACACACTCAGCTCCCTCTTCACCACGACGGACCGGTGCAGCGTCCGCATCACTGCAGCCGCAGCACCAATCCGTCTGTCGATCTCCGGCTCCCTTCTCCCATCACTCGCGAACAAGACCCGAGATACTTGAACTCCTCCACTTGGGGCAGGAACTCATCCCCGACCCGGAGTGGGCACTCCACCCTTTTTCCGGCTGAGAACCATGGCCTCAGATTTGGAGGTGCTGATCCTCATTCCTGCTGCTTCACACTCGGCTGCGAACCGTTCCAGTGCGAGCTGGAGGCCCCCACCCGATGAAGCCATCAGAACCACATCATCCGCAAAAAGCAGAGATGAGATTCTGAGGCCACCGAAGTGGAAGCCCTCCGCCACTTGGCTGCGCCTAGAAATCCTGTCCATAAAAATTATGAACAGAATCGGTGATAAAGGGCAGCCCTGGCGGAGCCCATCACCCACCGGAAACAAGTCCGACTTATTGCCGGCAATGCGAACCAAACTCTTACAACGGTTGTATAGGGATCGAATGGCCCGTAGCAGTGGGCCAGACACCCCATACTCCCGCAACACCTCCCACAGGACACCCGAGGGACACGGTCGAATGCCTTCTCCAAGTCCACAAAACACATGTAGACTGGTTGGGCAAACTCCCATGCACCCTCAAGTATCCTCGAGAGGATAAAGAGCTGGTCCAGTGTTCCGCGACCAGGACCTAAAAACCAGCGTTGTTCCTCCTGTATCCGAGGTTCGACTAACGGACGAACTCTCCTTTCCAGCACCCTGGCATAGACTTTCCCAGGGAGGCTGAGAGTGTGATCCCCTGTAGTTGGAACACACCTCCGGTCTCCCCTCTCTAAAGATGGGGACCACCACCCCGGTCTGCCAGTCCAGGGTACTGCCCCTGATCTCCACGCAACATTGTAGAGGCGTGTCAACCAGGACAGCCCTACAACGTCCAGAGCCTTCAGGAACTCGGGCGGACCTCATCAACACCAGGGGCTCTGCCACCGAGGAGTTGTTTAACTGCCTCAGTGACCTCGACCCCAGAAATTGGCGGGTCATTCCCTCATCCCCAGACTCTGCTTCCTCCTCGGAAGGCGTGTCAGTGGGATTAAGGAGGTCCTCAGTATTCCTTCCACCGCCTGACAATTTTCTCAGTCGACGTCAGCAGCGCACCGCCAGCACTATACACAGTGCAGGTAGAGCACCGCTTTCCCCTCCTGAGACGCCTGACGGTTTGCCAGAATCTCTTCGAGGCAGTCCGAAAGTCTTTTTCCATGGCCTCCGAACTCCTCCCACACCCGAAGTTTTTGCTTCAGCCACTGCCCGAGCCGCATTCCGCTTGGCCTGTCGATACCTGTCAGCTGCTTCTGGAGTCCCACAGGCTAACCAAGCCCGATAGGACTCCTTCTTCAGCCTGGTGGCTCCCTTCACCTCTGGTGTCCACCATTTGGTTGGGGATTACCACCACGGCAGGCACCAACCACCTTGCGGCCGCAGCTCAATGCAGCAACCCGGCAATGGAGACGCTGAACATGGTCCATTCGGACTCAATGTCCCCCCGTCTCCCTCGGAATGTTGTTGAAGCTCTGCCGGAGGTGTGCGTTGAAGATCTCGCGGACTGGGGCCTCTGCTAGACGTTCCCAGCACACCCTCACTACGGCGTTTAGGTGCACCGGGTCTGTCCAGCGTCCTCCCCGCCACCTGATCCAACTCACCACCAGGTGGTGATCAGTTGACAGCTCAGCCCCTCTCTTTACCCGAGTGTCCAGAACATATGGTCGCAAGTCTGGTGATACGATTACAAAATCGATCATCGACCTGCGGCCTAGAGCATCCTGGTGCCACGTGCACTTATGGACACTCTTATGTTCGAACAAGGTGTTCGTTATGGCCAAACTGTGATTTGCACAGAAGTCCAATAACAAAACACCACTCGGGTTCAGATCAGGAGGCCGTTCCTCCCAATCACGCCCCTCCAGGTCTCGCTGTCGTTACCCAGGTGAGCATTGAAGTCTCCCAGTAGGACAACAGAGTCTCCAGGTGGGGCACCTTCCAGCACCCCCAGGGACTCTAAGAAGGCTGGGTACTCTGAACTGCTACTCGGCGCATAAGCGCAGATGACAGTCAGGACCCGTTCCCCGACCCTGAGGCGCAGGGAACAAACCCTCTCATCCACTGGGAAAAACCCCAACGTACCGGCAGCAAGCCGGGGGATAGAATACCCACCCCAGCCGCCGCCTCTCACCAGGGGCAACTCCAGACTGAGACAGAGTCCAGCCCCTCTCCAGGAGACTAGTTCCAGAGCCCAAGCCATGCGTGAGGTGAGCCCGACTATATCTAGCCGGTACTTCTCAACCTCACGCACTAACTCAGGCTCCTTCCCCACCAGAGAGGTGACATTCCATGTCCCTATTGCCAGTCTTGGCAGCCGGGATCGGTCCGCCAGGGCCTCCGCTCCTGGCCGCCGCCCGACACACATTGCACCCGACCCCTATGGCGCCTCCTGCGGGTGGTGGGCCTGCGGGAGGATGGGCCCATGTCTCCTCTTCGGGCTGTGCCCGGCCGGGCCCCATGGACCAAGGCCCGGCCACCAGACGCTTCGCCCTCGGGCACCCTCCCGGGCCTGGCTCCAGGGCGGGGCCCCGTAACCCTATCCCGGGCAGGGTAAACTGTTCCCTCGATGTTCTTTTCATACGGGTCTTCTGAATCGCTCTTTGTCTGGTCCCTCACCCAGGACCAATTTGCCATGGGAGACCCTACCAGGGAGCAAAAGCCCCCAGACAACATAGCCCCTGGGATCCCTGTGACACACAAACCCCTCCACCACGATAAGGTAGCGATTCACGGAGAGGACAAACCCCACCCCCCAAAAACCCAGTAAGACTCGTGTTGTCTAGGCGAAATAAAGCATTTTTGTACAACATCATAAAGATAGCTGTAACTATTGAAAGAAGACTCAGACAAGCATATTTATGGCTGAATCTTATTGAATTCAACATTCCCATGTTGTGCAAACAGGTTTTGCAGCTTAAAAAAAAAGAAAAACTATTGCTGTGTGAGCTAACAGTTGGCTGGTGTTAGCTGAGGTCAGTTCATAGACTGCAGACTGTTAGGCGTTTCTCAATAATGTGCAGCTCCACATGATTATTAACAGAGAAAAAGAAATATTACTGATACAGAAATAGTTTTCTATATGAGATCACTGCAAAAAGTGCAGCCTTGCCTAATGTCCACCCTACAGTTACTCATTTTGTATTAAGATTTAAAAATCTAATTGGTATTTGTATGGCGAGTAGCCTTCAGTAATAGTAATAAGTCACACAGTAATAGTACATTCACGTACTTGTAAAAAGCATGACAATATATTAAGTAATACAAAGTATTCAGAATACATTACTCTCATTGAGTAACTTAACGGAATACGTTACAAAATACATTTTGGGGCATGTAATCTCTTATCTGTAGTGGAATACATGTTAAAAGTAACCTTCCCAAAGCTGGTGAAATCTGAAATGAAAACGTTTTTATGTCATGGAGATCATTAAAATAAAGTTCTCAGATACAGGGAGTGCAGAATTATTAGGCAAGTTGTATTTTTGAGGAATAATTTTATTATTGAACAACAACCATGTTCTCAATGAACCCAAAAAACTCATTAATATCAAAGCTGAATGTTTTTGGAAGTAGTTTTTAGTTTGTTTCTAGTTTTAGCTATTTTAGGGGATATCTGTGTGTGCAGGTGACTATTACTGTGCATAATTATTAGGCAACTTAACAAAAACAAATATATACCCATTTCAATTATTTATTTTACCAGTGAAACCAATATAACATCTCCACATTCACAAATATACATTTCTGACATTCAAAAACAAAACAAAAACAAATCAGCGACCAATATAGCCACCTTTCTTTGCAAGGACACTCAAAAGCCTGCCATCCATGGATTCTGTCAGTGTTTTGATCTGTTCACCATCAACATTGTGTGCAGCAGCAACCACAGCCTCCCAGACACTGTTCAGAGAGGTGTACTGTTTTCCCTCCTTGTAAATCTCACATTTGATGATGGACCACAGGTTCTCAATGGGGTTCAGATCAGGTGAACAAGGAGGCCATGTCATTAGTTTTTCTTCTTTTATACCCTTTCTTGCCAGCAATGCTGTGGAGTACTTGGACGCGTGTGATGGAGCATTGTCCTGCATGAAAATCATGTTTTTTTTGAAGGATGCAGACTTCTTCCTGTACCACTGCTTGAAGAAGGTGTCTTCCAGAAACTGGCAGTAGGACTGGGAGTTGAGCTTGACTCCATCCTCAACCTGAAAAGGCCCCACAAGCTCATCTTTGATGATACCAGCCCAAACCAGTACTCCACTTCCACCTTGCTGGCGTCTGAGTTGGACTGGAGCTCTCTGCCCTTTACCAATCCAGCCACGGGCCCATCCATCTGGCCCATCAAGACTCACTCTCATTTCATCAGTCCATAAAACCTTAGAAAAATCAGTCTTGAGATATTTCTTGGCCCAGTCTTGACGTTTCAGCTTGTGTGTCTTGTTCAGTGGTGGTCGTCTTTCAGCCTTTCTTACCTTGGCCATGTCTCTGAGTATTGCACACCTTGTGCTTTTGGGCACTCCAGTGATGTTGCAGCTCTGAAATATGGCCAAACTGGTGGCAAGTGGCATCTTGGCAGCTGCACGCTTGACTTTTCTCAGTTCATGGGCAGTTATTTTGCGCCTTGGTTTTTCCACACGCTTCTTGCGACCCTGTTGACTATTTTGAATGAAACGCTTGATTGTTCGATAATCACGGTTCAGAAGCTTTGCAATTTTAAGACTGCTGCATCCCTCTGCAAGATATCTCACTATTTTTGACTTTTCTGGGCCTGTCAAGTCCTTCTTTTGACCCATTTTACCAAAGGAAAGGAAGTTGCCTAATAATTATGCACACCTGATATAGGGTGTTGATGTCATTAGACCACACCCCTTCTCATTACAGAGATGCACATCACCTAATATGCTTAATTGGTAGTAGGCTTTCGAGCCTATACAGCTTGGAGTAAGACAACATGCATGAAGAGGATGATGTGGACAAAATACTCATTTGCCTAATAATTCTGCACTCCCTGTATGTTTCAGGATGGTTGCTGAGTGACCTGCTATTAGAATTATTTTTGATCTAAATAAAGGCTCAAATAAATATAGAAATAAAATTAATACACACTGGATGTTATAACACATGGTTCACCCTGACAACTTTGATAAAATTCAAGATGGGGATATGTTAGTGTAATTGACAGTACAACATTTGTACCTAGTAACTGTGACACCACGCATTGGTTTGTGAAGCATTAGGTTAGTGTTTCCAAACCAGATGTGACAAGTCAGAGGTGGATCTGGCTGTGAAACCACATGCTGATTGGCTAATTGACTGTCTTGTCAGCCTCATTAGCCAATGAGCATACCTTGAATAATCTACCATTCTGACACTTAGAATGACTTAACTGACTTAATGTTTTATTCATCACAACCTGTTACATCCCCGTATGGTTGTAAGAAGCAGGTGTCCCCGGCCCCAGTCCCCAAATCAGAGTCTAGTGCCAGTTCTCAGTAAAAAACATTGTCTACCTTTGCATACTTGGGGATAAACAAATATACCAATAATTTAAAGGAAATTACTCTGAGGTAAATCAGCAGCATTTCCACAAAGCAGTGCTACCAATCTCAGTGTTAAAACAATATTGTAACAGATCAGAACCACTGTGGGTTTCTAACATCCAATTAAAATCTTAATTGTGGACATTAAATTCTTAATCCTGTTGTTAATTATCCCTTATCCTGTTAATTAACCTGTATGGACAAAGTCGAACATTCATCTGAAGCAGACAAGGAAGCACACAGGCCATGAGAACCCACAGATTTATTTCCACAGACATTTCTAAAAATTGATTGAAAAATATTCAAACACAAAATAAACGAAACAAGAACTAAGGTGACAAATGATTCACATACACAATACAAGGTAAATTAAATCCAAGAACAGCAAAGGCTAAATAAACCTAAAACACGGACAAGATGTTAACAACAGCTCGACTACATCAAGATGGCCCCAACCGACGATGTCCTGAGGGAATATCTTAGGCAGCAGAAACCCGACCAAGTGGAGGAGGAGGAACCGTAATAGAAGGACCAGCCTCTGCACCGCGTGTACCACCAGCCGACAGAGGAAGTGGCTGACATCCAGAAATCCTACCAGTGGCTGGACAAAGGTGGACTGAAAGACAGTAAGGTGGCACTAATTATGGCAGCACAGGAACAAGCTCTGAGCAGAAGATCCATAGAGGCTGGGGTCTATCAAACCAGGCAAGACCCAAGGAGCAGGCTGTGTAAAGATGCCCCTGAGACAATCCAGCACAAAACAGCAGGGTGCAAGATGCTAGCAGGTAGAGCATACATGGAACGCCATAACCAAGTGGCAAGCATAGTATACAGAAACATCTGTGCCGAGTATGGCCTGGAAGTCCAAGGTCTAGATGGGAGACGCCCCCTAGGGTGGTGGAGAATGACCGAGCTAAGATCCTGTAGGCCTTCAGATACAGACGAACGAAATGGTGGTGGCTACCCAACCGGTCATAGTGTTGGGTAGACAAAAAGAGGAAGACGGCATGGTAATAGATGTTGCGATTCCGAATGACAGCAACATCAGGAAGAAGGAACACAAGAAGCTTGAGAAATACCAAGGGCTCAGAGAAGAGCTCGAGAAGATGTGGAGGGTGAAGGTAACATTGGTCCCAGTGGTAATTGGAGCACTAGATGCAGTGACTCCCAAGGTTGGCCGTGGGTCCAGCAGATCCCAGGAACAACATCGGAGATCTCTTTCCAAAAGAACACAGTGCTAGGAACAGCTAAGCGAAGACCCTCAAGCTCCCAGGCCTCTGGTAGAGGACCCGAGCTTGAAGCATAGACCACCCGCAGGGGCACGAGCAGAATATATATATATCCAGCAGTCATTATGACGTTCTATGTCACACATTTATGTTGAAATGCTAAATTAAACAGTTTCAGTTGCCATCTTTTCATTCCACACAAAAGAAAAGGTTTTGACTTTTATTAATATTTTCCTCTATGATTTTAAATAATCAGTACATTAATGTCTAAGTAATTCACACGGATACTTTACTCATGTGTCTTGAGACAGGAGTTGTAACTGATCCCCTCTGCTAACTGGAGTCAGTGAACTGGACCTCCTGACCTATGCTGTTGGTGGACTTTGGCTATTCTGAAGATGTTAAACAATGACCTACATTGTTATAAGAAGACACACTTATTTTTATTTCTCTGCTGCAAGTAATCCTCTTGACTTTTCTTCAACCTCTCAATCTCCTGTTCAAGGGTGTATATTTTTTTCTCCATTTCATCAGTATTCCCTTTCAAACCTTCTCCCATTTCAGATTTTTGGACTTCCATTTCATTTCTCAGATCTTTAATTTCCTTTTCAAGTTTTCTTATACAGTCATCCTTCTCTCTTTGCAGTTTTTTTATCTCATTCGAAATCAGATTTACTTTACATTCTATTGGTATCTTATAGTAGTTGCCACCATTGTTATCGACCATTGTTTGAATTTTGGTCATCAGCTCAGTGACTTGAAGGCGGTTTTTCTGATCTTTGTTGTCGAGGACATGGTATCTCCCTCCACATTCATCAATTAGTTTTTTGAGAAATTCAGGAGAATCTGTTTCTATGAAACTTTGAGCTGATTGATTGTTTAGGTTATCACCTCTGGTTAATACAACAAAGATAAAATTAACGGAATCCTGACCAAAGACCTTCTTGATCAACTCCACAGTCTCTTTTTCCTCCCGTGTAAAGCGACCGATTTGAAGCACCAGTAAGAACACGTGAGGTCCAGGAGACAACATGTTGATACACTTCAGAAGCTCCTTTTCAACATCATCATACGACAGCATTGTGTCAAACAATCCAGGGGTGTCGATTGCAGCAACAGGCTGTCCATCAACCTCTCCTGCTGCTTTCTGGCAAGACGTGGTCACTGACACAAAGCTGGCCTTCGATTCAAACTTTTCTTCACCCAGAATGGTGTTTCCAGTTGCACTCTTCCCACTGCCAGTCTTTCCAATGAGCACCATCCTGAGAGGCTCTTTGCTGTCACATGTTTCTACTGCCTTTTTCTTTTCTATAATCTCCAGCAGTTCTGGTATCTTGTCTTTGTCCTTCACATTGAAAACAGAATATTGTCGTCCAAACCTCTCACAGAGCTCCTGGATGTTCTTGTTTTCCTTTAGAAAGTTAACAACAGCTGGATCTCTAGGATCTGAGTCCACAGTGAACAGAATCATGGTGAAGTCATTGACTCGAGAGCTGAATGTGTTCTGGATGATCTCTAACTCTCCCTTGTCTTCATCAGTTAGGGAAGCCACAGGTAGGTCCAGGATGAAGGCATGGATACCCTCAGGATAACAGAGGGAGATACACCTGAGTGATTCCTCGATCACTGCCTCCTGAGGTTTTCCATACAAGGCAGGCAGCTCCACCACAGAAACCCGACGTCCACACACCTCTCCCTGATGTTTAACACACTTTGATGACTTGGATGCTGAATGAAGCTCTGTCTGACCTAAAATGGCCTTGGCTGCTGAAGTCTTCTCTGATTCTCTCCTCCCACACAGAACCAGGTTTAAGACTGGTTTGATGAGTTCAAACTTTGGTCTAATGGTCTGTTCAGTGACTGTGAGGAATTTTCCTTTGTTCTCATGCACAATGTCCTCAATCTTCTCCATTAACTGATTACGATTATTGTCAAACATGTTATAGTGTCTACCGTCACAATCTTTAAGAAGTGATTTGACAGACAAACTTGTCTCCTCCTTATGTGTGATGATGACCATGGAGTGTTTAAAGGCATCTTCACCAAACAAACTCAGGATGAACTTCAGAGTTTTTCTGTTCTCCTCAGTGAAATCAGAAGGTTTCACTAACAGCAGCAGAACATTTGGTCCAGAAGGACAGAGACTCACACAGCTCTTCATCTCCTCTCTCACTTTTTTCTCTGAGAGATCCAACATGTCTGGAGTTTTCACTAATCTAACTCTTTTTTCTCTCCACTCTCCATGGACAACTTGCTTTCCTGTTGAATTACCAAAACCTTTTTTCTTCACCATAAAGTCACAGAGTGCCTTCTTCTTTGTTGAGCTTGTCCCAAACAGCATAATCCCGAATTCACACTCTGTGAAGAAACAAATATAGATAAAAGATTTTAAAAGTTCCTGCAAGAAGTTTGACTGATCCTAAACAGCTTTTCCAGTACAGAAACTATTACAGGTTCTTTGTAGGAAGTGTCTCAGACAAAGTTTTATATTATTTCCTTTTTATTATAACATATTTATATTATTCATACATCCTCTCTTGATTGATGATCAGTAAATGCTGCTTCTGTTCCCTTTATTAAATTACAATGAATCAGTTTCAAAGTATTTATTAATAATGAAATTAAATGAACATGTTCTAAATAAATGGGCAAGGGATGCAGAAGTGTTTTATGCTTCAGGAATGTTTTTATTTCAGGAATTTCTCAAGGATCTTTGAGCCTTTTTCCTGCAGTTCTGGGATTAACAGCTACTATAAATCCAAGCTAACTAAAAAATGAACAAATGCATAAATACATTTCAAGACGGCTGTGTGTACTCAGTAGTTTACTCAACGTGGACTACAATACAAAAAACAAACAAACAAAAAAAAAAGTTCACGTTTAAATTAAATGTTTTTTTCACCTTAAAGTGTAAAGATATTTTCTATCACTTCAATGAACAAATCATAGTTCTTTGCTATTCTACATGATGCTTTGTGGATGATCTATTATTATCATGTTTTAATTTCATCAGTCTCTTGTATTATCTTAATCTTGTGTCTATGGTCATATAAAAATTGTGTACGTAAGTATGGATGATTCACACACTACTGCAGACCAAATGTAGCTGCAGTTACAAATAAAGCTCCCTGAACATGACCTTAACCATAGAAGTAACAGTTCTGAAACCATACTCATTTTTTGATGGCTACTGTCAAAAAATCCATTTTGTCTTACTATTGTTGTGAGCACTTTTAGAAAGTGACTTTACAATATGTTCAAATATCTGAGGAGGTTGACTTTCACAAAATTGTAAACAGATTTTTTTCTACACTTACCAATAGGCTGAACTTGTTTCCTTTGTTCGTTGCTGGGACAACAGGTCACATGTTTTCCATGGTTCCTTTCTACAGTCTGTTTTAATCCTCTCAGTAACTCCTGAATGTCAAGGTTTTTTAAATTCAGTGATGCGTTTCCACATCTTTTGATCATTTGTTCTAAGGGTGTGTCATGATTATGAGTATGTCTTTGATCTGAGAATCCTTCTCTGGGTGTTGATGCTAGAACCACAGAATAATCAAAAGATTGTTCACTGAACCGCTTCAGGACTCTGCAGAGTCTCCGTTTGTGATCTTCAGTGAAGTCTTCAGACTGTAGTACCAGCAGGAACACATGAGGTCCAGGATCAGAGAGCCTCACACAGGTTTCTACATGTTCCTGTATTTTGTCTTCAGAGATATTTGAATTGAGCAGATCAGGTGTATTGATGAGAACTATTTTTTTCCCTTGAATCTGTCTAGTGACTTTGACACATTGGTCCAGTTCTTTCCCTGGGCTGAACTTTGTGTCACTCAGTATGAGGTTCCCCACTTGACTCCTCTCAGACCAGCTGTTCCCCAGCAGAACAACCCGGACCTCAGACACTGAAATGATAGCAAAAGTAGTTTATGTAAAAAAAAATTATAATTGCAGATTTCTTCTATATGAACTGTATTTGGCTCATTCCATGAAAAGTTCTACAAAATCAAACCATGCAAATTTAAGGGCCTCAAATATACTGACAATATGAAGGTTCAAAGTATGTAGTGGTGAGTCAAGAGTTTCCTTTTCTTAAAATGTGTTTTTATTTCCATTTTTTGCACACTTTTTCAGTGATAAACACATGAAGATGAAGCTCTGTTGAAAACTGTAACCAAATCAATTTTTTGCTTTTGTTAATGATTTTTTTTCAGTTTCAGTTTCACTTTTTGTTTACTTTGTGTTCTATCTTAAAGTGTGAACTTAAAGTTTGCATCAAACACAATGACTTTTTTCAAAGACTCACTGAAGGGCGGCAGAAGTCCAAAGCTGCTCCTGTGTCTTCTGGGAAAAGGATCTTCAAGCTCTGCAAAGATAAAGACAAATTATTATTATTATTAGTAGTAGTAGTAGTAGTACTACTAGTAGTAGCAGTAGTAGTTTTTGTGCATTGGGACATAAGTTCAGGGACTATATCTGTGTGCAGAGAAGAAAATAACTTTTAATATCAAGAACAGAAACAGAAAATAAGGACTTACTGCCATGGTTCTGGGTCATTTTGACCCAGCTTTTTGAGTTTTTTATATTTTGGTATATTTCTGTATTATCATTTATTTTCTGTTTTTTTAAGTTGTGCTATTTTGATTATTATTCTAGGTTTAGTTCAGCGTCAAGTTTGCATCTTTGTGATTTGGTTCTTGTTTCCTGTTTTATTTTGATAGTCCCAGTCCTATGTCAGTGTATTCAGTTTTACTTCCCCTGTCTCATTAGTCCTAATTTCTCCCAGCTATGTCTGCCTCCTGTTTCCCATTCGCTGATTAGGTCTCTGTGTATAAAAGCCCTGTGTGTTCTTTTGGTCTCTGTCGCGTCGTTAACGTCTGCTCACCCTCATTCTGGCCTTTGTGTTTTGTTTCCAATTCTGATTTTTGACTTTGCCTGCAATAAATCAGTGGACTTTGAATTCTTCCTCCACAAGTCTGCATATTGGGTCCTTTATCATGCCTGCCTGCACACAGCCTTGACACTTACAGTCAGATGACAGTGGACTCATCTCTGTGCTTGTCCTGCTAGACCTCAGTGTAGCGTTCGATACTGTTGACCATAATATTCCATTAGAGCGATTAGAGCATGCTGTAGGCATTACAGGTTTGTATCATATCTATCTAATAGACTCCAATTTGTTCATGTAAATGGAGAGTCTTCTTCACTCAGAGGTTAATTATGGAGTTCCACAGGGTTCAGTGGTAGGACCAAGCACCTAACTAACGCAGTCTGCCAATCTGTTGCAGGGATAACACACAGAGACAGACAACCATTCGCACTCACACCTATGGGCAATTTAGATTGATCAATTAACCTATCCCCACTAAGTGCATGTCTTTGGACTGTGGGAGGAAGCCAGAGTACCCATGGAGAACCCATGCAAACACGGGGAGAACATGCAAACTCCACACAGAACGAGCCCGGCCTAATGGTGGAATTGAACTCAGGACCTTCTTGCTGTGCGGCAACAGTGCTAACCATCGTGCTACCGTGCTGCCACTGTGTGTGTTTCAAATAAATTTGATTCACTTTACATTTGCCTGCATTAATAGTGTCTGCTAATTTTGTTCTAGAATAATGTCATCGATGGCACTTGATGTAACAAATTCACCTTCGTTTAATGTCTAATATTAATTAAGATATTCATTTTTTTTCCAATCTCCATAAGTCAGGAGAGAAATCAAAAACTTAAATGACTGTCACAAACTGAAGAAAGTAGCTCAGCTAGTGTATGTAAGTGTGAGAAAGTGTGGTTGGACTCACCAAATGCTGCTGCCATACTGTCACTGTTTTTCAACTGCAGAACTCACTGACTGTGGAGTTAAAAACACAAAAACACCTTTATATCATCTGCATATGTTAACTTTAAAGTCATTTAAAACTTCTAAAGTGAAGGCAAAAGTTTTCTGTTTATGAGTTTACGATAAAACATCTTCCTGCTTTAGTTCATTGTTTAATAGTGATTTATTCTTATTGTCTCTGTTGTGCATGTTTTAATTTGTTACCTAAAAATACCATAACCAACTTCAGATTAATTTTACAATTTCTATTAATGTATCAGCACTGAGGTAGCTGAACTTTTATGTTAAAAGTTTAGTCCTTGTTGACCAGTTGGGAATTCCGCAGCACCTGATTTTTTTTATTGCTGTTATCATATCAGCAGTAAAATGAATCTTTCCTTGGACTTTAGACTGCACTCTAGAACAGAACTGTATCTGCTCACACTGATAATTGAATTATGTTGTTGAAATCTGAATAAATTTAAACTAGAACAAATTCACCAAATTACTCGACTGGATTTTTCTCTTTCAGGTAGAGTTCTTTAAACAGAACCACAGAGATCCTGCTGTCTGTGCCATAACTGATCAACATGCAGAGCTCACCTATACTGGCTGTAGCTATTGTGTCTTTGAAATCAATATACTGGTAATAGAATTCTTACCAACCGGTCTTTGAGCTAGCAGGCTTTAACAGTTTCCACCCATCTGAAGCAGATAAAGCCACTCACAGTGATGCATTTTGTGAAGCTATCTTTAGACTCGTACTTATATTTATATTTAGTTGTACTTACTGTGTGAACCAGTTACTGCTTCATTCTTTTTCCATGCACACGGCTTAATGTGATACTGACCTGTTACAAACATTTAATGGCACAGTAGGCAGGACGCTGTGCTACTGACATCAGCATGACATCACTGAGACACCTGAGTCAATTTTTAACCTGCAACACCTTACAGAAAACAACATGAATAAGAAGGACTTTGTTGTACTCACTCCATATACTGTAAAATCTGATATTGTGTTTAATTAAAAATATTAAGTAGACTGAGCTCAATTTTTTATCAATTTGTTATTAGAACTCACTTTAACTAAGTTACCAGGACTTTTTATTCAAAAAGCTGATCAACTCAGTTTATTTTAGTTGTCTTAAATTAGAAAAACTATGTAAACTGGAAATTTTGCTTCTCAGTGTGGAAAGATAAAACAATATGGATTGAAAATGCCATGTCACTGCCTTCCTCCTCCATCTCACCAATCAGTCCACATGTTCATGGCACCCAAAGCCATAAACCAGATTAGTGGCCTGTTAAATGGTTAAAGTCTAGGTTGGCTTTATAGTTGGAAATAAGGTAATTTAGCTTGTCCTTCTAAAGAATTTAGTTAAATCCCACAGTTGAATCATCAGAAACATTTTGGGGTTGCCTGTGTTACATATAAACACTGCCATATGTTTTATCTGGTCATTGTACTTATTAGAAACTTTATATATAAGTTAACTTTTAACAAGCATGTAATGATTACATTTAAATTGGTCCTGTATTTGAAGTGCAGACTTTAAGCTTTAATTTAGTGGGTGATTGAAAAGATTGCATAGAAATGTGAGGACGTAAAGTATTTTTAACACAATCTAATTTCAGGGTCTCAAAAGTAATTCTACAATTTAAATAATTGAAAATAGAATGTTAATTTCTCGTACTTGGTTGAAAACAACCAGAACTTTGCTGCAGGAGCTTTCAGTTGCTGTTTCACTAGCTGGGACCACATCCTCAGATGATGGATGAGCAGAGGCTCCCGGGCCCCGTGTACTACAACCCGTTCTCACTCCCAACACATAAAATACCGACGATTTGTCACGTGCCTAAACTTCTCATACTAACGCAAAAGGTACCCTTCCATATTTGTATGAAGCGCTGTGGGTTCTCAATTCACTCCAATATGAACCCGCTTGCGGCAGTAAGAGACGCTTAGAGCAGAGGCTCCAGCGGTCCATTTACTTCAATAACCTGGTCACAGTGAAACATGATGCTGCAAGGTACAATCTGATTGGAGAACAGAGGACCTTCTCCCAGGAAGTGTATTTCTCACTATTTTAGGGATTTCTTTTAATGACATCGTTGACATTTCTCAACAAAAACACATGAAAGTATCATTGATAATTCAACAATAAAATCGCTTCATGTTGTGGCCATCACATAGTGTTTTCCAAAGTGATTCAGGATGTGAAAGTGCACAGATTTAACGTATATAATGATTTGTTACGTTTATTATTCTTTATTTCTGAGGTCTATGTTTTATTTTCACACAAATGATATTCTCTAGGCACAGACTCTAAAATTTCTTTTCCTCATGTGTTCATACTCATACTCACACTTGTTGAGTCAGAAAATTGACAGAATAGTGTAATCAGCCACCTGCTTTGGTGTTATCAGTCCATTCAATCGATAAAAATAATAATATGTTAAAATAAACTTTTAACATATTTTCGGGCGAGAATGCAGCTGTGTTAACTTCAAGTATCTGAGCCGGTGAGAACAGCAAACTCCCGGCACATCGTTTTCAAACCCCCGAGGCTACTCAGATTAAACATGATAGATAAGTCACTTAGATAACTTAAAAATGTTATTGTTTGGCTTTTTTCAGTGTTTTATTTGTTCTGGACTAAATCGGTTTGGCTGAGATTAAAGTTATTAGATTAGGTTAAATTAAAATTTATTAATCCGTCAGGAGGATTCCTACACGGTTTTCACACAGCTGAATAAATGTCAAAAAGAAAACTGATTAAACAGAAGTGTGAGATGGTCGAGAATTTATGCCAGCGTCCAGTTATAATTTAAATAGCAAGGAGCAGACGGCAGAGTTTCACTCCACCCAGAGAGCTCATGGCGTAATTCTATTCAATTCAATTCAATTTTATTTATATAGTGCCAAATCACAACAAAAGTCACCTCAAGGCGCTTTATATTGTACAGTAGATCGTACAATAATACATACAGAGAAAAACCCAACAATCATATGACCCCCTATGAGCAAGCACTTTGGCGACAGTGGGAAGGAAAAACTCCCTTTTAACAGGAAGAAACCTCCAGCAGAACCAGGCTCAGGGAGGGGCGGGGCCATCTGCTGCGACCGGTTGGGGTTAGAGAAGGAAAACAGGATAAAGACATGCTGTGGAAGAGAGACAGAGATTAATAACAGATATGAATAACAGATGTGATTCGATGCAGAGAGGTCTATTAACACATAGTGAGTGAGAAAGGTGACTGGAAAGGAAAAACTCAATGCATCATGGGAATCCCCGGCAGCCTAGGTCTATTGCAGCATAACTAAGGGAGGATTCAGGGTCACCTGGTCCAGCCCTAACTATATGCTTTAGCAAAAAGGAAAGTTTGAAGCCTAATCTTAAAAGTAGAGAGTGTCTGTGACTAGAGATGGCACGATACCACTTTTTTATGTCCGATACCGATACCGATATCATAAATTTGGATATCTGCCGATACCGATATGAATCCGATATAGTGTGTTTTTTCATCAACAAAACTGTTTTTTTAATATCTTGCTGCATTTTGTATAAGTTCATACTCAAGTTTAAATAAACAACAACACTAAAGCTATTCTGTTATACCTGTATGTAAAAAATACACTGCACCCAAAATATTTCATAGTTCAGCAATACTGATCAATCTAATAAACTTAAACCTACTCCATCCTCCCTATTCTGGTATTTTAAAGAGTACTTAGCAGAAATATTAAGCAACCTAACTAATAGGGTTGCAAACTCCCAGCAAAAAAAAATAGATAACCACCCCCCACCTCATGATGCTTAATCGATGTAATCAACTTTAATTTGATGCAGTGTGAAACAAAATGCACATAAATAAATTATTTTTCAAGAATAATTAAATAGATTCAACATCTTTCTTCAACAGAATTGCAGACTGCACAGATGGTACCTTCCCAAAGGAAAAAGTACTATAGCTTACTAGGGTATATTAGACTTAACAGTTACTATATACAGTAATGGACTTCTATACATTTTACATCAGATTAAAACTTTGGGTGTAAGATTCAGATAATTATTTATTAAAAGCTAGACATTTTAAATGAGAATAAGAAAGAAAAGTATGTCTTTGTGCCCCCTTTTCCCTGTTCATGCCCTATCGGCCCCCCTGGCTAAACTTTGCTAGATCCGCCCCTGCACAGTTACCAGCCGTCAGCTACGTAGAAAAGGATCCTGGTCTAGAAAGTAATATTAAATAAATTCTAACAACAGCTTATCAAGCTTAAACGTGCTGCTGTTGTTCAGCCGCTGGTTTCCTCTTTCTGGTGCAAAGTGGTCCAAAAACAAAGAAGAGAGACGGACTCGCGACAGAAAAGCCGATCAGCTGATCATTAAATGTTTATATGCAGACTGCATTGTGAAAGAGTAACTCTGTGCCAAAATAAGACAGGAAGTTACATGTTTTTGTTCATTTGTCACCAACTGTTTATAAAAGCTCACCCACAGTGCCTGATATTTGGGTTCTTCTTCTCTCATCTCCACATGGTCTGCCACTGCAGATCATGACACTGCTATCTGTACCTGGGCTGAGGTAACACACAAATTTTCCTGCCATGGGATCAATAAAGTCTTACCTTATCTTATCTTATCTTATCTTAGAACTGGGCAGTGGCGTCAGAGAGGCGGATATTGTCCAAGATATTGACAATGCTGGATAACAGAGTTGGGAAATGGCTGCAATCACAGTATTGTACAATGGTCAGAGATCTACCCTTAGGCTCCCTCCTCAATTCAGAGATGGTTTTTCCTTTTCACTTTTTTTACTTCATGGATACTTATATGCCTTTCTACCCATTATCGAGTTATCTCATGTTTATGTGAGATGGTTTTTTCTTTTGGTGAAAGATGGTGGTGTTGGAATTTGATTAAAATGAAAGCAAAACAGTGACCACGAAACCTAGCTTTAGAGACATAGGCAGAAAGCTGTACTCAAAATATGTTGTGATTTCAGCAATATGTAATCTGTTGGACTGCACTGCTAATTTAACTAAAACCTTGCTTTTTCACAAATAATCATGATAATAATCAAAAGACGGTAATGTAAAGAGTTCTACAGGAAACACCATTCTCGGAAAAAAGAGTTTAAAGCTGAAAATAGCTGTTGTTGTGATTGACACTCCTGGACTGTTTGATAACAGTTTGTCACATGAAGACATTCATGATGAGATGGTGAAATGTGTCAGTCTTCAGGCTCCAGGACCACATGTCTTCCTGTTAGTGTTAAAGACTGACAGAATCACACCAGAAGAGAAGGAAACATTAAAACTTATCAAGGAAGGCTTTGGGAAGAATTCAGAAAAGTTCACCATCATCATTTTCAGAAGAGAAGGTTCACTGGAACATGAGGGGCAGTCCCTTCATGATTACATTAAAAATTTTTTGATGTTTTCTTTAAGAAGCTGATTGATGATTATGGGGGAATGAAAGAATTGGAACAACAGAAAACAGAAATTGAACAAGAAAGAAAACAGAAAGACAAAAGGCTTTGGAAAATCGAGAGAGACCTACACCAAAAAATGAAAGAACAAAAAATTTTAGATGAAGAAGATGGAAAGGAAAGAAGAGGAAGTGTTGAAGTGGAAAGCGTGGGAACCAAGGATTTTAAATTTAGAAGTAAAAATGAAAAAAGAACTGGAATCAAAGAAAACACCTGACAGACAACTGGAACAGAGCAAGGCAGAAATTTAAGAGAAACAGGAGGCATGGGAGGCACCTCAAAAAGTGCAAGTGTTGTACTTTTTTGTTGGTTGGTTGGCTTTCTTAACCAGGGAGGAGGTGTGCAGGGACCAGGAAAAATGAGGGTGAAAAATGTAGTGAAGATAATGGAGAGAGGTTGTCTGCCCTCCCATATCACTTATAAATACTCTAGGAACTATCATTAGTTAAAGCCAGAGACATTCTCACCAGAGGGGCCAGTCCAAATGCCCTAACCGAGGACTCCGAGTGGCAGTCGGGTCCAAAGTTTCTCCAACTTCTTGAAGATGAATGGCTGAAGAAATCCGCCGGAGAAGTCGCTGCCCAAGCTCGAGAAAGGGTCACAAAGCTACAGAAAAAGACTTTTGTTGCGGTCCTTACCAGAATCCACATGAAGGCAGCTCAGGACTCAGCACACGTAGAGTCGAGAAGACCACTGGCAGGAGTAGCAACCCAACAGCTAATCGACAAAAGGCGATTCAGCAACCTGAGAAGGCTGATTGGGACCATGGCGTGGGTCTGGAGGGCTGCCAAAAACTTCATGAGGTCCAGGACCAGAGACCAAGAAAAGTGGGAGGTAGTACCATCTTCGCGTGTCCTCACAGTCAGCGAGAGACGAGATGCTTTTCGAGACCTTTGCCTAGCAGCACAAGAGGGCGTCAACTTCCCAAGCACCACAACACACAGACTAGTCGTTTACAGAGACCAAACAAGTGGACTTCTAGTTTGTGGTGGCAGAATCCAGACCTTCAAAGAAGACCGCAAAGCCGTTCCCCTTCTACCATTCCAAGCCTGGTTATCCACCCTCCTTGCCAGAGAAGCACACAGCGAGGGACATGATGGAGTGACAGGAACCCTACTGCGGATGAGAATGAAGGCTTGAGTTGTCAGAGGAAGAATTATTGCCCAAAAGGTCGTTGACCAGTGCATCATCTGCAAGAAGGCAAAGGCAAGAACCTGTAAGCAAGAAATGGGAAACTTACCTGAAGAGAGGTCAAATCCTGCTGCACCATTCGACTTCACAAATTATCCTTTCAAAAGGCTGAAAGAAGTACAAACCATGGTCAACAACTTCTGGAGGTCCTGGAGCCAACTCGCTGGACCAAACCTGTTCATCTGCAGTAAGTGGCATATTGCAGAGAGAAAACATTGCTGTTGGAGACATAGTTTGGCTCTGCGACCAAAATGCCCTTAGAGGGCAGTTCAGACTCGCAAAAGTCATCAGCGTGAATCCTGATTCCAGAGCGATCGTTCGAGATGTGCATGTGAGGGGCCCGCCAAGTTCCAGCATTGCAGTCAAGAGTCCAAAATCCGCTACCAGAAGTCCTGAGCTGAGCACCATTTTACATCGGGACATCCGGCATCTTGTGGTCATTTTACCAGTGGAAGATCAAGCCAGGGACCAGCCCACCTGAGTGCGATCTTTCCATGCAGTGCTGAGCAAAGATCGAGTGGGAGGTGTCGCGCTGACCTAGTAGGTGTGGCTGTTACTCTTCTCTTCCTCCTTCTGCCCACTACCTGCTCTGTGCTGCTGCTGATTAGACCTTGTGTGCAATCTATAACTAAGCGCGGCCTGGTGTGCACTGCTCCGCCAGGTGAGCTGAATTAGAGCAATCAAGGGCGGGCGTGCCTAGTAGACCTTAAAATGCATGCAGCAGTCATTTGACCTGTGTGCGACATACTAAGAGGACAGCAAACAAAGCACAATCCACTTTCCACTGTGAGGAAGACTTTGGGCTAGAGCAGGCTATCGGTTTTCACTGTCAAGTGTTCTCTGTCTGTGAGGTGCCCACACTTGAAAAAGACCAGACTTTGAATTTCACTCAATTTATTTTTTGACCAGTTTCTTAGGTAGCTGTTTTGCTGGATAGATAGGTAGGTAGCTAGGTAGGTAGGTAGGTAGATAGAGCCTTTCGTCGATTAGCTGTTGGGTTGCTACTCCTGCCAGTGGTCTTCTCGACTCTACGTGTGCTGAGTCCTGAGCTGCCTTCATGTGGATTCTGGTAAGGACCGCAACAAAAGTCTTTTTCTGTAGCTTTGTGACCCTTTCTCGAGCTTGGGCAGCGACTTCTCCGGCGGATTTCTTCAGCCATTCATCTTCAGGAAGTTGGAGAAATTTTGGACCCGACTGCCACTCGGAGTACTCGGTTGGGGCATTTGGACTGGCCCCTCTGGTGAGAATGTCTGCAATGTTTGCTGACCCGGGAATCCACCACCAATCTTGGACATCAGTGCTACTCTGGATTTCACCAACACGGTTTGCGAAGAAGGTCTGGAAACCGTAGCTCTCAGGCTGGATTGCACCCAAGACGGTCTGGCTGTCGACGAGGTGGTACCATTTTTTGACCTGGATTCTGCAGTGTCTCTGGAAGTAGGTCTTCAGACGGGCAGCAAAACAGCTACCTAAGAAACTGGTCAAAAAATAAATTGAGTGAAATTCAAAGTCTGGTGTTTTTCAAGTGTGGGCACCTCACAGACAGAGAACACTTGACAGTGAAAAACCGATAGCCCGTCTAGCCCAAAGTCTTCCTCACAGTGGAAAGTGGATTGTGCTTTGTTTGCTGTCCTCTTAGTATGTCGCACACAGGTCAAATGACTGCTGCATGCATTTTAAGGTCTACTAGGCACGCCCGCCCTTGATTGCTCTAATTCAGCTCACCTGGCGGAGCAGTGCACACCAGGCCGCGCTTAGTTATAGATTGCACACAAGGTCTAATCAGCAGCAGCACAGAGCAGGTAGTGGGCAGAAGGAGGAAGAGAAGAGTAACAGCCACACCTACTAGGTCAGCGCGACACTATTCGTCATGGTCAGCTCAAGTGTAGGGTCTATGTGAGATTTGTTATCATTGTACTGAATTTATGAAGTTATAATATATGTTCACCCAAGTTATAATTCCCAAGTGATCAGTGAGGGTTTTATTGAAAATTTAAAATAATTGTTTAATAAACAAACTGGTTTTAAACATTTTATTTTACTTTAATTTTTTTAACAAGTCTGTATCATATGTGTAATATGGTGTAACTCTTCTGAACTTTTAATGGTAAAAAATGGGAAATGTTAAAACAATTGCTCCATTCTTATCTTTGAACAATTCTGCACTGTTTGGTTAGAAATAAATGATTTCTAATAAACGATTTCTAACCAAACAGTGCAGCACTAACTAAACATATATCTAGTTAAAGCTGTTAAGAAACACACAGTTTAGACATATAATGCTCTTCTTGGTCATTAGAAAGAATTTTGTCCTCCTTTGACTGTGACAAAAGGTGTCTTTTAACAAGTTAAACCTGCAACACTGTTAGAAACAAGGCTACTGTGAAGCCACCTCCATTATCATAGCCACATCAGAGTACTTTTCTACACTCAGTGTTAGAGTGTGTTAAGGTTCAAAATTAAGGAGGGATACAGGAGGTAATCCAAATAACAACACTGGTCCAGGACGATGAGTCAAACGATGATTTTAATGAACACACGTGTGGGAGATGAATACTGTACGCAGACAGCATTGATCTCTGCCCAACAACTACACAGGAATGGTTTTATATCATCAGGGTATGTTTACCTCATACGTCATCCGATACAATACATGCATGAGTTAAAACCACAAATGTTCTGTTGACAACTTTTAACACAGTTTGAAAAGAACATCGTCTTCACGGCAGGTGCTTCCTGTCGCTGCCGGACGCCCGCTTATCTCAGAACATCAGCAGCATGTCTTAAGGCATACTGTCACTTGTGCAGACACAATTTTGCAGTTGCAAGCAAAACATGATTAAACTTTCACCTATAAATGAACCCACTAACTGTATGTGTGTGTGTCTCGACCTTAAATGCTCTCTCATCTCACCTGTTGCACTTCTGACCTTTCACCAGAACAGAGGCTCATCCTTACATGTAACCTAACTGGAACTATATATGTAATATGTTGAATAACTGTTTTAATCAAGAACCTCTACTAAAAGCTTAATCAAAAGATATAAATGAATAAAAGACAATAATGAATAACCTGGTTATTAAAATAGCATCATCCAAACAGCTCCTCAAAGTAACTTACACTTAGATTCTGCTTTAGTTTCACTTTCACAAGCACGCTCAAAACCCTGCACTTCCTGTCTACTTTAGCACAGAGTGTACTCAGAGTTAGGCCTTTCTTTTATAATACAATGCAATCTGCCTATAAACATTTAAGATTGTACAAAGCATTCAAAAGCATTTAAGCTTATAGATTCAACTCAACAGTTTAAAGTGGTTATAACTGCACCTGTAATAAAGGATTATATAGTACCAGTATGTTTAAACATCTGAATGCAATATCAATATTAATTATTAATGTAATGGTAATGATGATTATAAAAATAGCAAGTGTCAGTCATCAAAGGGACAGGAATGTTGTGATTTGACTGGTCCCCCCAAAAAGTCTGCCGGACTAGATCCTGGTAAAGAGACTAAAAATGATAAATAATAATGAAATCAAAAACTACTAATTAAGCTGGGTCACCAACCCAGGACCATGACAGAGTAATTCAGAATCAATATTTCAAAATGACTACATGAATAAATCTTTGGATAAATACTTCAAATCACAAATGGATTTCACAAAAAAAAATTCTCAATAAAAAGCTCATGTAAAAACCATTTTCAAAGAATATCAAAATCCTTTTTTAAAATACAATTTTAAAAAGACAAATAAGTAAATGGATTCAAAAATCAAACATGTACTTCTGACATTTAAAATAGGAATTTCACTTCTCATTTCAAAATCCATTTCCTCACTACATTTCCTTTTCCTGTTAGCTCACAGATTAACTCTCCGATTAGCTATATTATTAGCTAACATATTAACTATTGGATTAGGGTTAGAATACTTGGATTTGTGGTTATGAATGAGAAATGAAAAATCGGAAATGGCTCGTTTCCAGATAACCAATTACAAATAGGGAAACAAAAACTGCTTTCTGTTTAAAAATAACAAACAAACCATTATCTGACTTCATTTGATGTGGTTATAAAGTCCGCTGTGAAAATCATAATTTTAATTTTTGCCCCTGAGCAGGGGATAGTACATACTTATGTACTGAGAGCCAACTTGATGTTGAAGTCACTAAAGGTATTGCCAAGGTAAGCTTTTTTCAAAAATTGTTTTCGTTAAATGATTAATGACTTTTGTGAAACATGATTACTTTAATGTACCTAAAAATCTCACTACAGCCTAATGGGAAGTCAGTCAGTGCTAATGCAACTTACAGATTTAACTGTGTAATAAACAGTGTTAGTCCTGCATCAGACAGGTGACCTGTCCAGAGTGTACCATGCCTCTCGGCCACTAGCAGCTGGGCCAGGCTCTGAATTTGAATTTAATATGTGAAAGAAAATGGATGAAAGGGCTATATGCATGCCTGTCGAAAAATATATTTTTCTTTAGCTCAAAAATTGTTCACCTTAGTCGCATTATTATTATGATAACTGTGACGGACCGAGCAGTGAAAGAAAGTCAAGCACAGGTTAAAGTAAAAAAGAATTTTTTTTTTGATTTAACCCAAAAACATAGTTGGTTAAATCATGCAAAAAAAGAGAAAAACAAAAAACAAAATCTCTGGTGCATAAAAGAGGTCAAAATAACAGAACTCTACTCAAAGTTAACAACAAACAATACTGATAACTCAAACAAACTGACCTAACTAAATGAGACAAGGGGGAAACTTAAATAGTGGCTGATCATCCCACAAAAACACAGGGGGTAAAACACACAAAAAACTGTTAAGGTTCAAAAATATAGGGAAGGAAACACAGGAGGAATGCAAGTAACCACACTGGTCCAAAGGGTAAAGACGATGATTTTAATGAAATGACACGCGTGGGAGAATGAGCGGACTCCGTAAGCAGACAGCCCCACAATCTCATCCTCCTAACATCAAAATACAGTTTTATATGCATCAGAGTATATTTAGTGACGCCCCCTCATTGCGTCATCACATACATCAGCTTCAAAACCACAAATGTTCTGTTCGACAACTTAAGGCCCAATTAAAAGTACACTGGCTTCCATCTTCTCCCCGGTGGTTTCCCGTAAGCCAGCTCAGCTCTCGCATCGTGCATCTACTGCTTCATCAGTCAACTCTCACCTACACCCCTAACAGTGTGTGTGTGTATGTCTCTCTTGCGTACACAGAGTGTGCATCTGCTCTCTGCACCTTAGTTGACCTCACTTAGGCAACCAGGCTAAGGCCATCCTGTGTTGTGATGATCTTAACTTCTATGTAAAATGTATAAGCTCATTATACAAACTCAGACTCTGGTTTTGGTTTCACTTTTGCAAAAGCACACCGTTTCCTGTCAGCCTGCAATCAGCTTCTCCCCCACTGAAGACTATGTGTAAGAATATAAAAACATTCAGAAACCTTTAAATTATAGATTCAACTGATTATAACTGAACCTGTAATAAAGACTAATATAATACCAATATATTTTGAACATCTGAGTGCATCTATGAAAGCAACATCCCTATTAACACTGAAATGTTAATGATGATTATAAAAATAGCAGCAACTAATAGCAGGACAATATTTCTATTCCTGACACTCCCTCTCTTGGTGACCCTTAAAAAGGGTCACCATACACTTATAACATTACTCTGACCCTCTCTAGCAATGCCCGCTCCCCCTAAGAACACTCCATGGGTAAAGTCAGGTTCGTCCTTGGTCCCTCTCTCGTGGAAATCTCCTCCTGTAAAGGATAGAAAACACTTTCTCCCTACTTTATTCAAACCTGATTCCAGCTAATATTACTCAAAACATGAACCTAATTTTGTATTTGGTTTTTTGACTTTTATTTTTATATCTCATTCAACCGTACTCAGCATTTGTAAAACTCTCAAAGCACTGCTTGCACGTCTCTGCAGGCTTCCTGTTGGTTCCTTATCTGATCACCCACATCCTGTACACATAACTGTCGCTGCTGCAAGTTCTTCTCACCTAAAGTCACCTATCACAAGAAAAATCCTAAACACTTATTCTACTAAAGGATCAAAGAAAAACAACCACTTTAATCAACTAAGTTTAAGCATACAATCAATTACTCCTAAATAACTTTCATCATAGCTAAAAGCTCCCTAGGAACAACTTCTGTGTGTTGACACTAACTTCATTGTAACACTCACAGTTCCTGTGTTATAACCTGTTTTAATATATCATTTTATTTCAGTTTACTACTCTTAATGTAATGGTACATTCTAATTATATTTTATCAGTCATTATATTTTATCAGTTTTAACCAAAATACATAAGCTTTCCCCCCTTTGGAAATGGTTTAAAGCAAAAACTTGATCCCTTCAACAAGTATTTGTTATCCTGTAGCTGCATTTTATATAATAAGACTCATTTGGAGCTGCATGTGTTATCTCAATATTTTACATGTCACCCAATTTAGTTACAAACGAAACTCCTATTCAGTTAAATGCTAAATGGATTTCAGGCCTTTTGCCTGGAATCAATACTGTCAGGTCTTAATGAACTCTATATGTCTGTAAGCGTGTGCAATCCTTCAATAACTCAGGTCATTCTCACAGTAGATTGGCTAATCATAACGTTAACCAAAAGTTTGTGACCCTCAAGAGACGACTCTCTGAGCCACAACTCCGTCAAAGGCACAAAAATGCAATGTGTATGAAAAATCATTTCTACATATATAATCTCCAATATTATTCATCTTATCCTAAAAATCAAAAAGAAATCCCACATTTTCTACTCATAAAATCTTCACTATTTTCCCCAAAGCATATCCTTTATTCCCACAATTACCCCTTTAAGTTTGGTGTACAACTTCTTATTAACCCCAGCAATTTATCTTCTAAACAGAATTCGGTTCATTTTACTCCTTTCTTTTAACAAATCCTCAGTTTTACTATATCTAGCTTATCAAACAACCCCAATCATTATAAAATCCTAGTAAAACCCCTTTCAAATTAAACAAATTAAATCTTAAATCCCTCTCTTTTTTGACACATCTCATGTGGCAAAAAACTCAACATGCTCCACCCAAGCTTAAAAGGAAAAAAGGTTAGTCATTTCATTTCTCATAACAGCTCAGCAATTCTCCTCTCCGGTGTTTTGCTTCAGCCCTGAAAACCTGTGTTTAAGGAACAAAATCAATTTAATCATCATGTCAAATCTTCTCCAACTCGTTGCTCCATTGAACTCTGGATCCTTGGAACTTCCTGGAAACAAAACCTGTACTTTACATTTCATACTCTCCCTCTATGATCCAGTCTGTGTCATGACAAAAAATAAACTTAAACAGAACAGTTATTAATCATGTGTTACCTCCGTTAATGGTAACTTGAGTTACATCAAACAATGTTTCCCTTTTAGCATTTTATAATGTAATAACATGGTCTAACCCAAATCAACAAAACAGAAATTCACTCAAAAGAACATCAGCCTCCCCAGATTTAAGTCTCCCACTTCTCCTGTTTGTCAACCTTTTATTTATTTCCCCCCTTGGTCCAACCACATGCATTCACTCCCATGCATTCACACATGATATTTTTTGCTGATCTGCAGCCCTCCGCGCACGTCATCAGATGCTCCACATCAGCAAAATGAGCTCAATCATTTGTTTTATTTCGTTTTCGTTTTTAGGAAAATAGTTCTCTATACTTTTGACTGGATTGAATCGATACAATCCATTTTTAGACAGAGACTTGCCGCCAATCAGTCTCTGATTGTAATCAATTATAATTCTGTAAAGCCCACCTGATTTTCGTACTTGGTAATTTTGTCAGCGCCGTCCGTTCACTCTCTTCCAGGCCTGCTTAGAACAAAAATGAAAAAGAGAGCTGATTATTAGCTCATCAAAGTACAAAACAAAATCACCTGACAGGTTTTTTCCTGAGTGCACTACTACAAAAAATTTTTTTTTTTTTTTTTTGGGGCCCCTCTCAGACATATCCATGTCTTAATTAAACACCCTCTCTGGAAATAAAACAACAGCCTCAAAAATCTGAAACAATCTTAAATTTCACCCGTTCAACACCGAAAACCTCGTCAAAAGATCAAAGACCGTTTGCACAATGTCACCCTTCCTCACTTTGCCATGTGTTCATTCAGCACAAGATAAAGACCAATTTCAACCACATATCATCCTTAAATTATAAATTTCCTGTCCAAATCTGCCCCTCTGAACAGGCCTGACCACCGTAATCAACTATCCTGATACTTTACCATTATATTTTCGCCAAATACTCTTCATCAGCCCCGATCTCTCTTGAACTGAAAGCCTCCGACACACGCACACAGGAAGTGTCTTTGTCACTCACTCACTCCAGCTAATTTGCATAAACCCACAGCTCAACAGCCAACTTAACAAGAGGAATACATGTTTAAACCTTATCACATTATTGAATTATTTTCATTTTCTTTCTATACTAATCACTTACTTTGATAAATCAGTGCAAGAGCACTCCTAAGTAATTACTCCTCTTTTGTTTTTGTTTTTTCCATAACTCACTCCCTTGTCATACAGCTTCGTTTGAGTTATTCCACAACAACTCTATTTTATCCAAGTGTGTTTTAAGTGTATTTTCTTCAACATTCACACCATTTTAACCCTCATGAAATTAGCAGGCTGATTTAATTACGTATGTTTGTGTTCTTAGCCAGGTTTTAAATCATTATCTGTTCATTAATCTTCATGAGCTTGTCTGTGTAAGGTTAGTGCATTTTCTGTTTGTATGTGTGATTCTTATAAATGTTTCTTTATGATCTTTGTGATCTTGTAAATGTTTCTTTTCCAGTGTTCCAAACTCCTTTTGACAGGGTGTATTTTCTCTCTTTGGCTCATCACTGGTCATTGTGAATGACATTTCCCCTCCGCCTGTGCCCAGTGGCCTTACCTGTTAAATCCCGTCTCCTCCAGTGACTCCAAGGTCACTCCGGGACTTAGGTTCGAGCAATCGTGACTGCGCCTTGCCTTAGGTTGTCCCAGGGTTTCGAGGTGGGATCTTACCCGTCATGGGCTGTCCAGCCTTCCATGCCCGCCTACTACAGGGGCCAACTGGGCAAGGGTGTTATCAGGCCTAGGGGACACACTGGTTCTGGAAATTAAAGGAGTGTAAACTGCTTTCTTTATTAAACTTTCAACAATAATTTCACATGTAACAGTTTGTGTACGTGCATTTTCAATTCATTAATGTAATTGTTAGTTCCTGTATTTATTTCTCTCAGTCTGTCTCTTTTCTAAAACCTGTAATTAATATAATTTTATTACTTTATTACTTTTCTTAAAACATGCATCCGCTTCATCTTCTTAGAATTTAACTCTGTCTATTTCTCTGGGTGCTCCCCTGACATCATCAGTCACACACACACACCTTCCTCTCACACACACTTTTAAATAGAGCTCTTCCAAACATCAGGACAACTAACACTTCTCCACGGACAGGACCATTCTTTAGGTCAGTTTTATAGCATCAGTCACCCAATAATCTCTTAACTGGGTTTCCCAAGTATATATACTTATGTATTTTCAATCGGAAAAAATACACTCAACCTGTCATAACATCTCTCATGGATTTCTTGAATTAAAAGCACTTTCAAACTTTAAAACATCCTACTTTTCCTCACACAAGAAATATATTTCACACTCCTTTATTCCATACACACCTTTAAAAGTTCTAACCTCTTTAGTCATTCAGTAATCGTCTCACACACACTGCCTTCTCTCTCTCAAACTTCCATTTTCCACTCACTCAGACAAATCATGCAGCGTCACTCAAATCAAATACTGACAGCCTTCACACAGTTAAAATCACACAAAATACGCTTTCATACGAGTATTTTGGACATGCCTTCCATGATCAGAAAGAGCAAGTCAAAAGAAAAAGAAAAGAAAACTGAAACCTCTCATCGCCTCACACCCGCTTCTCCCCCACACACATAACTGAAAATAAAACACACCAACATTTATGGCTCACGAAATATACATCTATCCATATTCAGTCATTTACTATACATCCACACTAATATATTCAAACTGTATTTACACTCTCATAATAAACAAAACCAACCTCTTATATACAGGCATTTAGCAAAAAGCTCAATTCTGTCGAAATTGAAACCACCCTCTCTGCGCGTCACTGCTGCTCATTTGCATTTACACACACCATCCGTGCACATCCGGCTGTGCATTACTGACACAGAGATTGATCCTACTCATAGATCTCATATTTTATATTACAGACGTCTTATTAATTACAACTGCACAGATTTTTTTAGGCCTTGTCGCTCCTACAAATTTCGAAAATTTTCCATAACCGACTCGAACGGGCAAACCTTCAGGTTTTTGCGACCAATTTAACAGACCAGACTCGAACTGCTCTGTCCAGATTTCTAGCCCTAACTTAATTTACGGTAGCCAAAAAGCGCAAGAATAGGGGACTTGAACCCCTAGCTTATCTCAGGATGCCCTGTACCCCACGGTCAAGCCAAACCGAGCTAACCCTACTCGCCGGTAGGTCAACAATGCGCGTCCGCATCGAGGAGGGATCGCAACGTCCGGGCTACGCGCTTCTTAACAGACGCCGCTGTCGTCCTAGACAAATTTAGAATAATTTGAAACAACAATCTACACCCAACACAGGATTAAGATTGAGGACAACCCTCAACAGTTTTAGAGATTCCCCAGTCCTCTTCGGATGTTGCCCGAAACTATCCCTAGTCATCGCTAGGTGAAGGATAAATTTCTCTATCCAGCAGGGAGCGTCACCTCCGAGAAAGTTCTTAAGGGTTGCATAACCAATGGGACTTGAACCCACACAATGACCAAATTCCCTATCATTCTAAGAGTTCACTTAGCAGCTCCAACTGCTTTAATTCTCTTTTCATTCCTTTATTCTTTACTTATTTTCTCTTATTCTCTTTACTCTTTACTTATTTTCAACGTTTCATCATCTTTACTTCAACTTATACTTTAGTTCTCATGAGATTTTCACCAAAATCAAAACAGACATCTATCAGTAATTTCAGTGAGTAGACTTTCAATTTACACAGCCCAATTTGACACACTTTGGTTCATAAGATCAACAGGTGGTGCCTACCTTTTGTTATATGCCGGCTTGTCACTCACTTTGACCACTGACCAATGCCTGAGCGCCTGACGCCTCGGACCTTTCTCCATCCTGTCTCACTTCCCCCCTCGGACGAAGCCCCCAAATGTTAAGGTTCAAAAATATAGGGAAGGAAACACAGGAGGAATGCAAGTAACCACACTGGTCCAAAGGGTAAAGACGATGATTTTAATGAAATGACACGCGTGGGAGAATGAGCGGACTCCGTAAGCAGACAGCCCCACAATCTCATCCTCCTAACATCAAAATACAGTTTTATATGCATCAGAGTATATTTAGTGACGCCCCCTCATTGCGTCATCACATACATCAGCTTCAAAACCACAAATGTTCTGTTCGACAACTTAAGGCCCAATTAAAAGTACACTGGCTTCCATCTTCTCCCCGGTGGTTTCCCGTAAGCCAGCTCAGCTCTCGCATCGTGCATCTACTGCTTCATCAGTCAACTCTCACCTACACCCTAACAGTGTGTGTGTGTATGTCTCTGCGCGTACACAGAGTGTGCATCTGCTCTCTGCACCTTAGTTGACCTCACTTAGGCAACCAGGCTAAGGCCATCCTGTGTTGTGATGATCTTAACTTCTATGTAAAATGTATAAGCTCATTATACAAACTCAGACTCTGGTTTTGGTTTCACTTTTGCAAAAGCACACCGTTTCCTGTCAGCCTGCAATCAGCTTCTCCCCCACTGAAGACTATGTGTAAGAATATAAAAACATTCAGAAACCTTTAAATTATAGATTCAACTGATTATAACTGAACCTGTAATAAAGACTAATATAATACCAATATATTTTGAACATCTGAGTGCATCTATGAAAGCAACATCCCTATTAACATGAAATGTTAATGATGATTATAAAATAGCAGCAACTAATAGCAGGACAATATTTCTATTCCTGACAAAACATTATGGTGAAAGATTTAGTGTAGTTTTATCTGCCATAGGGCAGATAAAAAGGGGGATTTGTAGAAATGTTTAGCTTATTTTAGAGTTTAGAAATGTGTTAAGATAGAATGTAGAATTATGGTAGAGACACTGACACTGCCCTGGATATAAATAAAGGCCTGATTGTGTCATGAGCTTAGAAGTAGATTTGTAACTGGATAACTGTGGTCTGGAGGGGAGATGGTATTTATGGCCCCTAGGAAGAGACACACACCCACAGTGTTTTAACTGATATACTCCCACACCTATATGCACACTCACTCACGTGCACTCACATAGACACGCGGGTAGGCGCACACACGGGCACTCCCTATATTTTTGAACCTTAACATTTGGGGGCTTCGTCCGAGGGGCAAATTGGGCTGTGTAAATTGAAAGTCTACTCACTGAAACTACTGGTAGATGTCTGCTTTGATTTTGGTGAAAAGTTGAAGGTTGAAGTAATGATAATGATAAGGAAGTATAAGTGACAGTACTGAGTAATGAGAATAAAGGAATGAAAAGAGAATTAAAGCAGTTGGACTGCGAAGTGAACTTTTAGAATGATAGGGAATTTGGTTATTGTGTGGGTTCAAGTCCCATTGGTTATGCAACCCTTAAGAACTTTCTCGGAGGTGACGCTCCCTGCTGGATAGAGAAATTTATCCTTCACCTAGCGATGACTAGGGATAGTTTCGGGCAACATTCGAGGAGGACTCGGGAATCTCCAAAACTGTTGAGGGTTGTCCTTAATCTTAATCCTGTTTTGGGTGTAGATTGTTGTTTCAAATTATTCTAAAATTACTTGAGGACGAGGAGTCTGGGACCCTTAAGAAGCGCATTTTCTCCTTGGTAACGCTTGCGCTAAGACAGGACGCTGATCTTAGACCTACTAGGACAGTAGGGATAGTACCGTCGACAGCGGGAGAGAACTTGGGAACCTCTGAAATTGCTAGGAGTTAGAGTCTCCTATTTGCGCTTTTTGGCTACGATAAATTTGGTTAGGGCATTAGCAATCGGGCCACCGTCAGGGGACGGAATACTGGCTAAATTGGTGCATAAAAAGTCAGGGACTTTTATCGGTTGGACCGTTATGGATAAATTTGTCGAAATTTGTAGGAGCGACAAGGCCTAAAAATCTGTGCAGTTGTAATTAATAAGGCGTCTGTAATATAAAATATGAGATCTATGAGTAGGATCAGTCTCTGTGTTAGTCATGCACAGCCGGATGTGCACTGATTGTGTGTGTAAATGCAAATGAGCAGCGGGGGACGCGCAGAGAGGGTGGTTTCAGCTTCGACAGAATTGAGCTTTTGCTAAATGCTTGTATATAAGAGGTTGGTTTTGCTTATCACGAGAGTGTAAATACAGTTTGAATATATTAGTGTGGATGTATAGAAAATGATTAGAAAATGACTGAATATGGATAGATGTATATTTCGTGAGCCATAAATGTTGGTGTGTTTTATTTTCAGTTATATGTGTGGGGAGAAGCGGGGTGTGAGGCGATGAGAGGTTTCAGTTTTCTTTTTCTTTTTCTTTTGACTTGCTCTTTTGATCATGGAAGGCATGTCCAAAATACTCGTATGAAAGCGTATTTTGCGTGATTTTAACTGTGTGAAGGCTGTCAGTATTTGATTTGAGTGACTCTGCATGATTTGTCTGAGTGAGTGGAAAATGGCAGTTTGAGAGAGAAAAGGCAGTGTGTGAGACGATTACTGAATGACTAAAGAGGTTAGAACCTTTAAAGCGTGTGTATGAAATAAAGGAGTGGGAAATATATTTCTTTTGTGAGGAAAAGTAGGATGTTTTAAAGTTTGAAAGTGCTTTTAATTCAAGAAATCCATGAGAGATGTTATGACAGGTTGAGTGTATTTTTCCGATTGAAAATACATAAGTATATGTACTTGGGAAACCCAGTTAAGAGATTATTGGGTGACTGATGCTATAAAACTGACCTAAAGAATGGTCCTGTCCGTGGAGAAGTGTTAGTTGTCCTGATGTTTGGAAGAGCTCTATTTAAAAGTGTGTGTGAGAGGAAGGTGTGTGTGACTGATGATGTCAGGGGAGCACCCAGAGAAATAGACAGAGTTAAATTCTAAGAAGATGAAGCGAATGCATGTGTTAAGAAAAAGTAATAAAGTAATAAAATTATATTAATTACAGGTTTTAGAAAAGAGACAGACTGAGAGAAATAAATACAGGAACTAACAATTACATTAAGGAATTGAAAATGCACGTACACAAACTGTTACATGTGAAATTATTGTTGGAAAGTTTAATAAAGAAAGCAGTTTACACTCCTTTAATTTCCAGAACCAGTGTGTCCCCTAGACCTGATAACACTCTTGCCCAGTTGGCTCCTGTAGTAGGCGGGCATGGAAGGCTGGACAGCCCATGACGGGTAAGATCCCACCTCGAAACCCTGGGACAACCTAAGGCAAGGCGCAGTCACGATTGCTCGAACCTAAGTCCCGGAGTGACCTTGGAGTCACTGGAGGAGACGGGATTTAACAGGTAAGGCCACTGGGCACAGGCGGAGGGGAAATGTCATTAACAATGACCAGTGATGAACCAGAGAGAGAAAATACACCCTGTCAAAAGGAGTTTGAAACACTGCAAAAGAAACATTTATAAAAACCACACATACAAACAGAAAATGCACTAACCTTACAGAGACAAGCTCATGAAGATTAATGAACAGATAATGACTTAAAACCTGGCTAAGAACACAAACATACGTAATTAAATCAGCCTGCTAATTTCATGAGGGTTAAAATGGTGTGAATGGTTAATACAATTGATGGAAAGATTTAAAAAAGATGGAAAAAACAAAAGAAAAGTCTCTATAAGAGTGACTCAGGAGTGCTCTCGCACTGATTTATCAAAGTAAGGGATTAGTATAGAAAGAAAATGAAAATAATTCAATAACGTGATAAAGTTTAAACATGTATTCCTCTTGTTAAGTTGGCTGTTGAGCTGTGGGTTTATGCAAATTAGCTGGAGTGAGTGAGTGACAAAGACACACTTCCTCTGTGCGTGTGTGTCGGAGGCTTTCAGTTCAGAGAGATCGGGGCTGATGAAGAGTATGGGGAGAAATATATAATGGTAAAGTATCAGGATATTTGATTACGGTGGTCAGGTCTGTTCAGAGGGGCAGATTTGGACAGGAAATTTATAATTTAAGGATGATACGTTGTTGAAATTGGTTTTTATCTTGTGCTGAATGAAAACGGTCTTTGATCTTTTGACGAGGTTTTCGGTGTGTTGAACGGGTGAAATTTAAGATTGTTTCAGATTTTTGAGGCCGTTGTTTTATTTCCAGAGAGGGTGTTTAATTAAGACATGGATATGTCTGAGAGGGGCCCCAAAAATTTTTGTAGTAGTGCACTCAGGAAAAAACCTGTCAGGTGATTTTGTTTTGTACTTTGATGAGCTAATAATCAGCTCTCTTTTTCATTTTGTTCTAAGCAGGCCTGGAAGAGAGTGAACCGACGACGCTGACAAAGTTACCAAATCACGAAAATCAGGTGGGCATTACGAATTATAATTGATTACAATCAGAGACTGATTGGCGGCGAGTCTCTGTCTAAAAATGGGTTGTATCGATTCAATCCAGTCAAAAGTATAGAGAACTATTTTCCTAAAAAAGGAAAACGAAATAAAACAAATGATTGAACTGATTTTGCTGATGTGGAGCATCTGATGACGTCTTGTGAAGGCTGCAGATCAGCAAAAAATATCATGTGTGAATGCATGGGAGTGAATGTGAGTGGTTGGACCAAGGGGAAATAAATAAAAGGTTGACAAACAGGAGAAGTGGAAGACTTAAATCTGGGGATGCTGATGTTCCTTTGGGTGAATTTCTGCTTTGTTGATTTGGGTTAGACCATGTTATTACATTATGGAATGCTAAATGCTAAAAGGGAAACATTGATGTAACTTAAGTTACCATTAACTGAGGTAACACATGATTAATAACTGTTCTGTTTAAGTTTATTTTGTGTCATGACACAGATTGGATCATATAGGGGAGAGTTGAGTAAAGGTTTTGTTTTCAGGAAAATTCCAAGGATCCAGACTTTGCATGGAGCAACGAGTTGGAGGATTTGACATGATGATTGAATTGATTTTGTTCCTTAAACACAGGTTTTCAGGGCTGAAGCAAAACACCGGAGAGGAGAATTGCTGAGCTGTTCTGGGAAATGAAATGACTAACCTTTTTTTCCTTTTACTGTCCTAAGCTTGGGTGAAGCATGTTGAGTTTTTGCCACATGAGATGTGTCAAAAAGAGAGGGATTTAAGATTTAATTTGTTTAATTTGAAAGGGGTTTTACTAGGATTTTATAATGATTGGGGTTGTTTGATAATTTAGATATAGTAAAACTGAGGACTTGTTAAAAGAAAGGATTAAAATGAACTGAATTCTGTTTAGAAGATAAATTGCTGGGGTTAATAAGAAGTTGTACACCAAACTTAAAGGGGAAATTGTGGGAATAAAGGATATGCTTTGGGGAAAATAGTGAAGATTTTATGAGTAGAAAATGTGGGATTTCTTTTTGATTTTTAGGATAAGTTGTAACAGTGACATAATGTTAGAATGTTGTTATAATGTAGTAAATAGATTTATTTTTAGGGTAGAGGAGAGCTTTTTATGAGGATGTTAAAAGTCTCGCTGACTCAAATGAATAATATTGGAGATTATATATGTAGAAATGATTTTTCATACACATTGCATTTTGTGCATTTTGTGGCTCAGAGAGTCGTCTCTTGAGGGTCACAAACTTTTGGTTAACGTTATGATTAGCCAATCTACTGTGAGAATGACCTGAGTTATTGAAGGATTGCACACGCTTACAGACATATAGAGTTCATTAAGACCTGACAGTATTGATTCCAGGCAAAAGGCCTGAAATCCATTTAGCATTTAACTGAATAGGAGTTTCGTTTGTAACTAAATTGGGTGACATGTAAAATATGGAGATAACACATGCAGTTCTAAATTAGTCCTCTTATATAAAATGCAGTTACAGGATAACAAATACTTGTTGAAGGGATCAAGTTTTTGCTTTAAACCAGGTCCAAAGGGGAAAAGCTTATGTATTTTGGTTAAAACTGATAAAATATAATGACTGATAAAATATAATTAGAATGTACCATTACATTAAAAGCAGCAAAATGAAATAAAATGATATATTCAAACAGGTTATCACCCAGGAAATGGGAGTTCAAAATACTGTTAGAGTTCAGCTTTTAGCTATGATGAAAGTTATTTAGGAGTAATTGATTATATGCTTAAACTTAGTTGATTAAAATGGTTGTTTTCTTTGATCCTTTCAGTAGAATAAGCCCTTATAATGATTTTATGATGATTTTGCTTGTGAAAGGTGACTTTAGATGAGAGGCCCTTGCAGCAGTGGCAGTTTTGTGAACAGGATGTTGATGATCAGATAAGGAAAAACAGGAAACGTATGACAGCAGTGCTGTAAGACTGTTAGAAAGCTGTAGATTGAGATGAGTGATGTTTAAGATTATATAGGAATAAAAGTCAAAAACCAAATACGAAATTAGGTTTATGTTTTGAGAACAATCGAGGAATAGAGTAACTTAGAGCATAGTAGGGAGAAAGTGTTTTGTTTCCTTTGCAGGAGGCCCAGAAGAGAGTGGGACCCAGAAGAGGAGCAGAGACCACTTAAGCATGAAGTGTTCTCAAGTGGGAGAGGGCATTTTATAACTAAGACCACCTAGATGACATGAGGTTGTCTGATTTGTTAAGTCACAGGATGCCAAGAGAGAGTCAGAGCTAAGAACAGTGATCCTAAATGTCCATGACGTCAGGGGTGGACAGGGAAGCAGTTGAATGGGCCAAGGGTGACCCAACACACAGTATGGTGACCTCTTGTGGTCAAGAGGTCAAGAGAGGGAGTGTCAGGAATAGAAATATTGTCCTGCTATTAGTTGCTGCTATTTTATAATCATCATTAACATTTCATGTTAATAGGGATGTTGCATTCAGATGCACTCAGATGTTCAAAATATATTGGTATTATATTAGTCTTTATTACAGGTTCAGTTATAATCAGTTGAATCTATAATTTAAAGGTTTCTGAATGTTTTATATTCTTACACATAGTCTTCAGTGGGGAGAAGCTGATTGCAGGCTGACAGGAAACGGTGTGCTTTTGCAAAAGTGAAACCAAAACCAGAGTCTGGGTTTGTATAATGAGTTTATACATTTTACATAGAAGTTAAGATCATCACAACACAGGATGGCCTTAGCCTGGTTGCCTACGTGAGGTCAACTAAGGTTCAGAAAGCAGATGCACACTCTGTGCACGCAAGAGAGACATACACACACACACTGTTAGGGTGTAGGTGAGAGTTGACTGATGAAGCAGTAGATGCACGATGCGAGAGCTGAGCTGGCTTACGGAAACCACCGGGAGAAGATGGAAGCCAGTGTACTTTTAATTGTGCCTTAAGCTGTCAAATAGAACATTTGTGGTTTTGAAGCTGATGTATGTGATGACGCAATGAGGGGGCGTCACTAAATATACTCTGATGCATATAAAACTGTATTTTGATGTTAGGAGGATGAGATTGTGGGGCTGTCTGCTTACAGAGTCCGCTCATTCTCCCACGCGTGTCATTTCATTAAAATCATCGTCTTTACCCTTTGGACCAGTGTGGTTACTTGCATTCCTCCTGTGTTTCCTTCCCTATATTTTTGAACCTTAACAGTTTCCATACTGTGACTCCCCATTTCCCAAAAGTGGTCTCCTGGTGTTGGACTTTGTATCAGATTCTCCCACAGCACGATTGATGAGTCTTACAAGCAAAGCTCTGATACAAGGCACACAACAACACCCACACGTCGCTAATATTGCAGTAAAAACAGACAAAGAAACCATAATTAACATAATGAAACCTTTCCATTGCCCAAAGACAGAAATCATCCATGCTTCCAGCAGGTTATCCACTCCTGAATGCTCATACATCGTGGTGGATAACGTCTTTAGGCCTTCCAGAGTTCGAGTCACAGAGCTGTCTGGAGCTGTGTTGTTTAAAATAAAAGTACAATACATATCCCCAAACATCGCGCAAACGCCTCCTTTTTATCCCAACAACATATCTAACACCATCTGATTTGTACTGTCATTAAAGATGTTGGACCCAACTGTTCAGCAAGCTCTTCAACCGCGTCCCTGGTAAGGTTCGCCAGTCTCAGGACGTTATAATGCACATAATTAATACAATCCACATTCTTATTTGGAGTTACTGGAAAAAATGCAGAAATTATTGGGAGATTTTCAAATCCTCCAGCAATTTGGTCCGCTAACTTAAATTTATTAGGCACACCCCTAGGAACCCCAATAGCATCTATGTATGTTGGTGATCCTATTGGAGTGCCTAGGGGTGTGCCTAATAAATTTAAGTTAGCGGACCAAATTGCTGGAGGATTTGAAAATCTCCCAATAATTTCTGCATTTTTTCCAGTAACTCCAAATAAGAATGTGGATTGTATTAATTATGTGCATTATAACGTCCTGAGACTGGCGAACCTTACCAGGGACGCGGTTGAAGAGCTTGCTGAACAGTTGGGTCCAACATCTTTAATGACAGTACAAATCAGATGGTGTTAGATATGTTGTTGGGACAAAAAGGAGGCGTTTGCGCGATGTTTGGGTCAAACGATCCTGGTGACCGTTTGGCCAACACATGACGTCTCCGCCTGGCTGTCAGTTGAGCGGTGCCGGGCTTAGCCAGACGCACCCCCTTTTCTCCTACTAAAACGAGAGGTGCACCTATACGTACCATGGCACAGAGACCAAAAGTCCCACTAGGAATTCTAACATAGAGTCTGTAGCCACCATAATAATACAAACCAGCACGTGCCCACAGGCCTATTTCGGTGCCGGTGTCTTTTGATACCTTTCCTCTGGCCAGGTACGTCACAGTGCACCAATCGGCGATAATCTCCCCGGCCTCATGCTCATGTCTGTCAGGGAAAGACACAGTAAAGTCAAAACACGTGTAGTTGGGTCTTCTTGGCATGAAGGAACCAAGCACAGTATATACCTATTGGTGGAAACAAACTTGCTAACATAGTACAATTACCTTCAGAAGTCGCTTCTCTGGTGAGTCTGAGCATGCACTCAAATCCCCACTGCTCTTCGGGATATAAAGGAGCTGGTTCTGTGAAAAGATGTGGGCGGGCCGCTGCGCACGGCACACAATCTGAAACATTCTGTTCTCTAGCATTTTGGATGAGGCAGTCTGGCCACAGATTGCTTTCACGATAGCCAGTGGCCATTGAAATGAACTGTTTAGGTTTGAGTCTCGTATAATCTACCTCAAGTATTTGTGTGCCCGATTCTGAAAGTGACAATGGTGGGGGAGGTGTTAATACAATTATTTCAGCCACATCAGGTGCAAAATCTCTAAAATTAATTTTAACCAGACCGTATGGGTCCTTCCCTGAGACGTCTACTCCTATGAATAAGTACACCACGGATCGAGCGGGCCACACAGTGTCATGCCAACGATTCAGTGAGAGGGTCAACGGGTTCTGCCCAGCTGAGAAGTCCCGCTGAAACCCAAGCTTCTGCCACGTGGTGTCCTTGTACGGGCGCCACGTGCCAGAATACTCCACTATGGTAGACCAGTACTCACACGGGCCCTTCCAATAAGTGTGATAGGGGTAGCCAAGCTTCTGATTATTACACTCTATATCTACCATTGGATTGTAACCTACCCAGACATCATATCCCCGCCATGAACTGTTTAAACCTTTACATTTAATGACAGCACAAAGATCAAATGTATACGAAGCTGTGGACCCTTTAACGTTGTCCAACTCTATACCGCCATAATAATCAAAACACTCATCTGATTTACCTGTTTCCCTACGTTTGGTTAAACCGCGCGTGGCCTGTGATGGTGGAGTCGCCGGAATGGATTCGGGTCTGTCTCTGGGCAATTCACTTATAAGAAAAATCACAGTTACAATAACAACAGTTATCACACCTAACACTACCGTTTCTCTCCAATTTCCCCTTAACCAGCCTAGAGAAGTTGACATGATGTAAATGTAGATGAAAGGCTTGTCTGTTTACATCTTTTCCCATGCAGAAGGCTTCTCTGCAGAGCATCAAATCATTTGTGCTGTTCACAAAATCACAATTCCATCGCTGGACTTCCTCTGTGCTGTCTCTTTTGGAGCTTGGCACGCTCTCTCCATCCCTCGATTCTCACGTTCCAACGCTGCTGAAGATTTTAAGGCAGAGCACGTCGTACACCTTAGTTGTCTTCCTCAACGTCAACGTCGACACTCTTTCATTTTATTTAAAATTTTGCTGTGCAGAGTCTCATCCTGACGATCTCCTGCGCGATGTCTGCTGTGCTGAAGGTGATCTCTGATCCTCCTGAAGACTCTCTCCTGGCCTCAGCTCCCATCTTGTAGACGATCCTCAGTCACTGCTTCTCGTCATGGTACCTCACGACATCTACAGATTTAAAAATAACACTCCTCTCCCCACATGGCTTTCACCATGTGTCAACTTCCCAGTGAGACATAGAATGTTGCACAGTCTCCCTAAAACAATCTCCAGGGTTTCCCACTTGGAGCAGCCATATTCCAGCCTGTAACCCTGTGTAAAAACATCAGTCAGCAATTAAATGTTTAGCTTGTCTAACTCCCAGCTCCACCTGGAGCCTATATCCTGGAAGACAAATCTGTTAAATCAAACTTCACATTTTCAACCGACTATAGATCATAAGAATAATAAAGTATTCAGCATAAAGACAAGCATCATGTGGAGGTTTTCTCAAATCATTAAATCACTATTATTGCCATAATTTGTCCCAAATCATGAATCATCCCAATTTAGTCCACAATTTAATCGGTGACCTTCCTTAAGGGTTAAGCAATGTCACTCCACTCATTTTATCACTATGAGCTCAGTAGTGGCCAGCTAATGAGTCCCATATTCAACTATTCCATAAACACTGCATCTCTTATTTGTTTTCTCATGTCACTTGTCTGTTTTCTGCTGAATCCTCTACATGCACTCTTAGAAAAACAAACATTAACAACACACATGGACAATCCTGGTGGTCAGGCGCAGGTCGACAGGTTCCAGAGGTGCTGTAAAAGGTCATAAAGTTAAGCCTGCTGTAAAAGGAATGACACTGATTTCAACACAGGATGTGTCTTACATTTTATTCACATCGTAAAAGTAACCTTCACATTCTCCCAACATCACAGTGTAACAGCATCACCAACTCATAACCTGTAAACACAGTTTTCTTCCCACATAAACCCAGCAATCCTGTAGTAGAAAGAACATTAACCATTAGTGTGTCCTGCTGTAACTCACATAATCAAACACATGATTAACTCTCTGCTGTAGAAAAGAAATGTAAATGTTAACACTGCGCACAAGCCCATGAATGACACACCCCTGATAGACTGACAAACACAGAAAGTGGCATTAAAAAGGTAAATCGTCACGCAACCTAGGATGCTGCTGTCATCTCCCTGCTCCTGTAAAAGGAAACACACATAAATTCATCCACCCTTTTGTCCTGTCTAGGTGGAGGTTAACCTTGAGTAGTGGTCAAGTCTTGTCAGCTTTTACCAGTCAGTCAGTTTTTTCTCTTTCACTCATTCATTCATTCATTCTTTGCTGATAGTGGAAATTATCGTTGCATTTTCATTTCCACCCACAGCAAAATGACGTCATTTCAAAAAAGAAAAGAAGAACTTTTAGATTGGATTATCTCGCTGAATCCTTTTTGGGCAGGGACTCATTTTCTAATTGTCCCAATTAAGCGGCTTTCTCCAGAGCCCCATTGTAATTTTTGGAGAAACTCACTTGCAACGGTTTTCTCGACATGTTGTATATGTTAGGATGCCTGGGTCGTTGACCCAGGGCTTTTGAGTTTATTATATTATTTATCATTTCTAGTCTTTGGTTTCTTTGTTAGAGTTATGTCTTATGGTTTATGTCTCTGTGTTCTCTAGTTGCTGTCTCCCTGTGTCCAGTCAGTCTGTGTCTGTAGTTCAGTCTGTGTTATGATTCCTGTTTTATTTTGAAGGTCCATGTCTGATGTTAATGTGTCTGGTTTTGCTTCCCCTGTTTCGTTAGGCCTGATTTGCCCCAGCTGTGTTTCCCTCCTGTTGCCCATTTCCTGATTGCTCCCTCTGTGTATTTAAGCCCTGTGTTTCAGTTTTGTCATTGTCGCGATCTCCCCTTATCTTGCTGTGTGTTCTGTCTACGTAAGTGTATTTTGTATTCTTAGTTTTGTTACACTTTTGAGTTCAGCATTAAAGCTGTTTTGAATTCACGTCTGTCTCCATAGTCTGCACTTTGGGTCCTTTTCCTGTCTGCACACAGCCTACACCTAACAGTATAGCGCTTTTAATTCCCGTCGTGCAGATCTGCTTAAAGAAAAGAATTTCACAAACACAAGTCAGTGCACTTGTTCAAAACAAAAATAAAATAAAATAAAATAAAATAAAATAACAAACAAAACCGTCAAACAAAACTCCCAGTGCACTGTCCAAAAACAAAATAAAAATAAAAATAACAGATCAAAATGAAAAACAAAATTAAATAAAAATACAGAAGCCCAGTCTTAGGACTTGTCCCAGAATATTCTTTTTCTAATAGGTGAAAACACACCAAGTCTAAGAGTTGGTGCCATGGTAAAACCTTCCCCATACATTAGAAACAAAAAACAAAACAAAACAAAAAATCTGCTAGTTTTATTCATTTAAACTCTGGCTGCAGGATTCTATTCACCCCTGTCATCATGTTCCCCAAAATAATACTAATTCAGTTGTCTATGTATCACTTCTCAACCCACTCAATAAACCAGACAGGATGATGGAAACAGGATTGCCTACTTAAAATTGTGTTTGATCCTAATGAGCTTCATTGCGTGTGTGTGTGTGTTAGTAGGGTTAATACATTTTCTATTTCTGTGCGTCCTTTTATGTACCTTCCCCCTTTTTTCTGAAACAAAACTCCGTTCACTCCAAATTTTGTTTCAGAAACATCTAAATGAAAATCTCTGTCATAGTCAGGACATCAACCTTGCTTTTTCAGGATGAGAATGGGAAGCTGCAAAACAATTCAGCCAAAAATTCTGGCTGGAGTGTTTCTATTTTTGTTTTCTAATGATCTTAACCTATAATTTTCTACCGACTGCTGCCCGTGGAGAATTGATCCAGGTCCGTTCCCCACCTGTAATCGACAGACTGAGAGACTTTCATTATTCAGTGTGACTGCATATGTTTTCATCACTCCTAAAGCAACACATCTCCACTTATTTTGTTTTGAACTCTACTAACTTTAAACCCCGAAAATAAAATTCCTATTTGTTAACCGCAAACACAAAAAATCTTCTTGATGTTGTTGTTAATTATTTTCACCCACAATATTCCAAATTATGTTTTCTTTTGTGTCCAGCAGGGGAAGAAGATGACCTGTAGTGTCACTGCTTTCCCCAGTTGGAGACAATTTCTCACTCACACTTCCACACTTTTTATTTTCTTTGTTTTCATTATTTTCTTTCTCTCTTTTTTTACACCCACACATTAACCTGTAAACTCACTCCTCCAAGCTCATTTTCCTTTCACCCCAACAGCTCTCATACAGTCAGCAATCAAATTCTCCCTTCATCCTTGAGTACTTGGTCACCTTTAAATGTCACTATTAATTTTATCACATTATTTATCATTACCTTAACACTAATCCACTGTTTAGTTTTATTTATTTATTTTAGTTCACTTTCTCCTATTTGATCACTTTGATTTCTTAATTATTATTATTTCACAGGAAATCAACTAATCTACTTTTTCTCCCTCTTTTGTCGTCAAGGAATTCACACACACACACAGGCTGGTCACTCGCCCCCACCTTTCTTTCTTTCTCTCTCTCACACACACACACTTTACTCCTCCTTTTTTCCACCTGTGAACCCGCCCCTCGAGGCTGGCTCACACACACCTCATGCTTCTTGCAGTCCCATTCAAACTTTCTGCGAGACACTTCCTCTGCTGATTCAGGACAACGCCCTGATCAGCACGAAGAGCGGGTGCCGTCCGCTCTTATACACCTCAAGCTAACTAGGACAGTTAGGCTCACGATCTTTAGATCGCGCCACATTTGCCTCACGAATTATTCAAACTGCGCCACGGACTGGATACCGCAGTTTCTCTTCCCCATAAAAATAAAACCAAATTAAACCCCCCAGTTGACTTCACAGTTTGCAACAATTGGCGACACGGCCTCCTGCCGCGATTTCTACACACCACAAACACACATTTTTAGACCCAAATTATTTTTGTTACTTTAATTGACTCCCGTAATTCAAACGAGACACCGACTCTAACAGCGCTTTTCACACACACAACGCAATCTACTAACGGTCCAGTCAGTGGGGTGAGCCAAGCCGTCGTGCTTTCACTAACGAAGCAACTTGCCCCCACTCTCATGCAGGTTATCAACTGCGACTAGGATCCAACACCTAGCTTTAGTTATTTAAGGCGTCCCCGGTTCCTTAGGTAACCACCCTGGAATCTCCTGTCCCACAGGTCCTATCCCCGCGTCCGAGAATAGGTGGAGCTACCAAGCCCGGAACACACACAGCCCTGAGCTGGCGACGAGGCCTTTCAGCCCCGCTTTCTAACTAATAGTAACACACGTTTCCTGCTTTAACGTACGGAGGACGGATCACACACCGCCACTTTTTCCTAATAACTAAGACGGATCACACACCGCCGCGGATGAAACACCGATTCTATTAATTACTAACTAAGACGGATCACACACCGTCACTAAAATGGATCAAACACCGTTTCTTTTAATTACTAACTAAGACGGATCACACACCGCCACTAAAACGGATCAAACACCGTTTCTTTAACATACTGAGTGAATTTACACTGAGACACGCTGAACTTAGCGAACAGATAATTTAGGCTTTAAACAATATGCACGGTTCGAAAATAAACAGGTCGTGCTTACCTTTTAATCATGAGCTAGCTCTCTGTTCGCCTCGTTTCACGATCTCAGCTCTGCCAATTCATCCTCTCTGGGCCTCGAGCGAATCCCAGGGTTTCGGCACCAAAACTGTTGCGAAATCAGTTTTTACCCCGGTTCTTTTATTCGTCGAGGGATCCAGAGATGGCACCGAAACTCAGTAGTTATTTTTACAAAATCTTTATTCATCTTTATTCATCTTCATTTAACCATGCACTTCTAGAAGGGAAGACGAGGCCGGTGTCCCTCTGAAACAATCTTCACCTCTTTGTTAGTTACACCCAGCTTTATAGCAGCGACCCCATCATAAATCCCCATGGTGTGCTGCAAACTCTGTGTCTGTGTCTATGTACACGAGCACGTGAGTGCCTGTGTGTGCGCGTACCTGCGTGTCTATGTGAGTGCACGTGAGTGAGTGTGCATATAGGTGTGGGAGTATATCAGTTAAAACACTGTGGGTGTGTGTCTCTTCCTAGAGGCCATAAATACCATCTCCCCTCCAGACCACAGTTATCCAGTTACAAATCTACTTCTAAGCTCATGACACAATCAGGCCTTTATTTATATCCAGGGCAGTGTCAGTGTCTCTACCATAATTCTACATTCTATCTTAACACATTTCTAAACTCTAAAACAAACTAAACATTCCTACATGTCTAAACTCTAAAATAAGCTAAACATTTCTACAGGAGATGGCAGGGCATCGATAGAAGGCCCGGGTCTCTCAGCCGCATCCAGAAGATTCCGTCCCTAGGCAAATGGCTGCTTCCCCCGGGTCATCCAGTTGGCTCGAAACCATCACTGGTGGTCCTCCAAGGAAAGACACAGATGATCCAGAACTGTGTGGCAGATATCATCAAATTCACACAAACTGTGTATGGCCCAGGTGGACAACAGATGGACTTCGGTTGATTAATAGGCTGGTGTGGAAAATTGCTCCCACACTGCCCCCTTGGCCTGTGTTTCAAGAATTCTGATAGTTAGAATGACTCAGGGGTGTTGATTCATTTAAACTACCAAAATCATCCAACTGTGCACATGGTGCACAAAAGTGACAGGGTGCACTGAGGTGTGATTAATTCTGTGGTCCTCCAGGCAGAAACCTAGATGATCCAGAACCACACAGCAGACATCGTCAAAGTCCCCTTGAGATGCTGGAAGCAGACCCAGGACTGCCGTTTGGGCCTCTCCTGAAAGCAGCGGCAATAGCCACTGAGGCCACTCCGGCTCCGGCGACCGACACGCCAGCACCGTGGCACGGAAAGTGTCCATGAAGATCTGCAGGTCATCCCCTGCTCTCATCTGCTGCAAAGCTACAGTTAGTGGAGGGTGGTCCAGTGCCGCAGCAACCCCTGCAAGCCGCTGCAAAACCTCTGTCTGCCGCTCGGCTTGGTCCCGCAGCGTAGCTAGCTGCTCATCGTGAGCTTCCGCCTGCCGTGGACATCACTGCCACCTCCACCAGTATTTGGGCAAGCAGCTGGAGAGGTTGGGCAGGCAGGGCAGCCTGGGGGTCATACATCCTGCTTGGGTTTCGGCACCACTGTACCAAGGACCCGACACACACACAGTGTTTTGCTGTGCTTGTATTTATTTATTTTGTTTTTCTTTCAGTTCGTTGGGTCTAAGGTGCTCTTGCACCAGGAGGCAGCTCCTTCCTCAGCTCCTCCACTGCACACTCATGCACCTCGTCTGTCTCATCTGTCATCAGTCACAGCACACACACCTGTCTCCTCTGCCACCTCGAAGCCGCCCCGAGTGCTCACTGTACTACCCCTCCACTGCAGCAGGCCAGACACCATACCCCTGCCACAGTGTTCATAAAAAGCTGCAGAGGCTGTAGGTTAGCATTCCAGTGTTACGCTAACCCAGCTAATTTCAGTAAAAATTCCTCTTCCTCTGTAGGATAACCCAATAAATTAAATCAGCTACTGTGCTGGTGACATGAAATGCAAACTTTGCAGCCTCTGTAGCTTTCTAGTTACTTATTTGCCCATTCCAACACGTTCTCACTCCCAACTCGTCAAATGTGTGACGCATGGTCAGGCTCCCTCTGCTTCACTTATCAACGCGCAGGGTACCTCCCTCGCGTCGAGAATTGATGTGCAGGGTCCTCTCATTGAATACTATAGAGCTCGCTAAACGTTGTTTATTGACGACAAGAGATTGCCGCGGAAGAGCCTGTTGTCCGTATATTTATACATTTCCGAAATCACATTGTAGTGACGTGTACTGAACACAATATATTATATAATGTAAACAACTACCTGAGAAACAGCAGATACAGCAGCTAAATTAATTATAGGCTATTACTTTTGTATCATTTATTGCATTTATGGAGGGAGAGGTGTATGCTGGGTAATGGCACAGCTAGCGACACGGTGACTTTATTCACCCACTTCGGCTGTTATCAGTCCATACAATGGGCGTTATTAGCAGAAATCAGTCCCATAGATATGGACCATCTCCACCTGCTAGATTGTTCAGAAGGTTGTTATCATCCATCCAGATGGAGGATCAGTAACAGGAGCGTGGAAGACTCCAGAATCCACTCTGGCTGGAATCCGGTGGATGCAGCAGTGTTTACAGATAAGACCATTTAAATGGACAGCATTTATAGAATGACTATTAAAAGTCAGCGAGTGTCAATAATGTTAATGTGGTTATGTTAGTAATACACCGAGTGTAACAGCTTTAAGATGCATTTGTAGATATTATTACGTGTTTTACCGTCTTTATGGTGCTAGCTTAAAGTTACGGTGTAAACGTTAGCTTATATTGTAGTAAAGCTGTTACTGTTTAAACGATGTTAGCACAGAAATATTAGCTTCTGTCATGACTGATGAAGTTACTAGTTAATAAAGTTTCCAGTAAAGTGATTAATCGCAGCCACAGATTAACAGTAAATATCTCGATTAGCTTCAATGCATCTGTAATAAATATGTGCACGTTTCAGTGCTTCGTTTAAACTGTATGATACTTATACTGACCGAGGGGCAGTGTAAAATACAATCCTAGCTGTGTGAACAAAGCCCGGCTCCTTTAATCCTGCATGACAAACCTCAGGATGCAGGTTTTTATTACTCTTTCCTGCTGGCACACCTGTCACACCTGAGAGTCAGCTAGAAACTTACAGTGACATGGACATCATGCAAAGACTGCCAGACTCTGTAATACTGTAAATGATCAGTGACTCAGGTTAACACTAAACTTTAAACAGTACCTCTGTGTCTCTGTGTGTGCTGAACATCTGGAATCAGATTGAGTCAGGCTGCATCAGCTGAATCTGTTATTTGTAAATATCAATATTTTTTATTCAGGTGTGGGGATAATATGTAAGACTGCAGTGAAGCGATGTACCAGATTAATCCCTGGCCAAAGGCATCGTACTTAAATCAGACTACTGATCCAGCCACATCAGCCTTTTGTGAGGTCTGTTTAAAGTAGACTAAAAATGAACTCCAGGTTCCTGAGAGGTGGACTGTGAGCACAGAAATACATGTTCATACATACAGCTGTAGCAAGCTTACATTAATTTTAAATAGATTTGTTACTCTGATGTCTGTCTCTGTTAGTCCTCTGACAGACTGGTGACCTGTCCAGGTTTGCTCTACCTCTGACTACTGGGACAGGCTCTTGCTCCTGTAATAGAAATTTTCTATTATTCTCATTTAAAGTATTTAAGTGCTTATGCATATGCTTAGTTGTGACACTGTTATAGACTGTTCAGTGAAAGTTTCTAAAACTAGATGAACTTACTTCAGCGTCAGCAGTTTGAGAAAACAACTCCCTTTACAGGTGCTGATAAGGCCAAGGGCACAAAACAGCTTAACCATTGATCTGTTAGGTTTCATAGCGAGGCGCGTGAAGTGTGGTATGATCAGTTTGTAACTTCCTCCCTCTTCCTTGGAATGCACAAAGGAGTAGGAGCACGACTTCTGTGGCAGAGCTGACATGACTGTGAACTGTGATGTTTGATGTGTGTTGGCTCTCCTGCGTGCAGTAATAAATAGCTTGATCACAGCAGATTTTATTTACAAAATTCCATGATACCCCCCACCCTCCCACTGTGAACATGAATTGAATATTCAGAAGACATTTGTTTAAATAGTTCTAGAAATCTGAGCTGTTGGTGTGGTAATAATATTAGAGCTGGCAATCTTTCTTACTGAATCTCTACTCTGAGTCATGTTACCTGAGATTAATTCTATGTTTACCTGACAGCCTGGACAAATGTGCTGTGTGAAGGATGTAAATCAAATCAGATCTTAACTGCTTACATTTAAGGAGCCTGGTCATATTTAATTGTAATATGAACCAATGATTTTCTGATTGCTGATTCTAAGAGAGTCTTTGTGGAAATCCTGTTTGGCTTTTTGTCATTTTAATTCTCTTTTCTGTTTTCCAGAACAGTTCTCCACAGTCACTGTCCACATGGGTCAGTGGGACCAAGAAGCACTCTGCTAATGTGTGGACTCTGACCAGCAACATCCAGCAAGACACTCACACTTGCAGAGGTAAGTCAGTTTGCAGAGATCCCTCCCACCCTGGCTTTTATGTGCTAGATTTCATATCTGAAACAGTAATATTTCACTGACTGCTGCTTATACCACAGGTTAATACACACTACTGATCCCTGATGGGAGAATCATCACCTCTGCCAACAAAGAAGCCTGGTGGATGTTTGTTTACAGACTGATGATGGGACATCATGCTCTGCATCTTCAAAGTTTGTCTCTTGATTATTATTCATACACAGTAATGTGAAGCATGCTCATATCTAGTATAACTGGACCAACCTGGTGCTCTTCATTTATGGAGGCTGTTGAGTCTGAATGTTGGATGTTGTGTATCTCGTGTTCTCTGGGCTTTGTTGTCCTCAGTCTTTTTGCAGGATCAGAAAACAAAACCAGGAGACCTGTAAATGTTTCTTCTCCAATTGGATGATGATAAGACTGTGACATGGGATGCCACCTTTAGTCTTGTGATGAAGCAAAGCTCAGGAAGAAGTGTGATTAAATGGTACCCACATGTGTGCTGCTGAGAAGGATGTACAGGGGCACCTGCAGCCAAATCCAAGCCTCCTCAGGTTAGTTGTAGTTGCAGAATGCTTTAGGACTGAGACAGCTGAGGCATCAAATGTTTGATTAAAGCGATGAAAAAGAGAAGTTTCTTCCCTGTAATTATCACTTTTTAAAATCTTTAGCAACTTCAAGTCTGTCAGCGTGCTGAGGTCACAGAAACAAGAAAAGCAGCTTCAGACTTCAGAGTGTTGTTTACAGTTTTCTGTCATCATGATCTCCCCTGAAGTTTATCACTATTATACAAGCAGTAAGTCCACAGTACTGTAATGAAGATTCAGACTTTGGTTACAGTTGCATAATATTTTAATAATATACAATTATTTTTTGTAATTCATATTTTTTCTGTTAATTAAAAATTTACTTTGTGAAATTTGTATTTGAGAATGCAGAATGTGACAATATATTTTTGTTCAATATTTAATTTCTTTCAGTTGCAATTGTTAAATGAAATATATATATATATATATATATATATATATATATATATATATATATATATATATATATATATATATATATATATATATATATATATATATTCTGATCTATGCTCACAGATGGTGATGGTGTGGAGAGACGGTGGTGTTTCCTCAGAAGAACTAGCAGAGTCACAAAGGGCACCTTGACTTGCTGACTGATGTTCGTCTGCACTGCACAGAGGAAATCAACTGACCGAGGTTTGTCCAGTGCAGTGTTATGAAATGTATATTTGTTTTATGCTTACAGATTTGTTTTTCTTGACAGAGGCTCTGCAGAGGTTAGACAAAGCAGAGAAAATATGTGCTTTACATTTCACTGTGATTTATTGAGATATTTGTTGCCTGATGTTCAGCAGGAATGGAGAAATGGAATCAAAGGGAGAAGTTTTTGATGTTTTTGTAATGATGTAAGTAACTCTCCAGTTTCTGAGTGAGGGAGAGAGGAGTCATCATCCAGGTAAAGTGACGTGGATCAGTTGATACACTTGTCTCCCCTTTAAAGGAGACACTCTTAGAGAGAGACGATCCGAGTCATCATAAAATGTTAGTGCTTTCAAATACACAAACATTTTTAAAGGACAAAATCGAACATCCCACTTTGACTGTAATACAATTAAATCTTTGCATGTGTGTTTTCAAACTCTCAGATGGGCAGGATATCACTATTGGACTGTCTAACCTGCAGGAGCAGCACTGAATGATCACCACACATGAGCATGTTCCTGCAACATTCAGCAGCTTTGCTTTTGGTAAGTAGAGTTACCTAAATACAGTAACTATAAACACATGCCATCCATTTCTAACAGCCTGGTTACTTCCTGTCAGTTATTTTAGAAACCATGGGGTCACCTGACCTAACACTGTTTCTTCTTCTTCCCCTTAATGTTGAAGTGTCAAATGTCAAACAGCTGGAGAGGAGACTAAACCAGTGTACTGGGATGTTTCAGCAACGCGTGCCAGATGCTGTAACTTCATGGTTTCATCACCAGAGACAGCCCCGCCCACCTCAGGACCTCGCCATTGATCATGATGATTATAATAATGACAGCGAGCGGAACTAAAACTGTAAAAATCCACGACCAGAATGTTTAGATGCTTTCTAATTATTAATGAATACTGAGAACCTCTTTCTGTGTTTTGTCTGTTTTGTTTTGTTTTGTTTTTTACCTCATTTGTTACTAACAAAGTTCACCAAACTCACACAGTTTACATTCTGTATGTTTCCATCTTTACCAGCCACACTCTACCTGCAATCAAGCAAATAATCCTTAGAAATCATTGCTTTTCTCTTTTGTAATTGATGATAATTCAGTGAATATACTGCGCTGCTTCCTTTTATTGCATCACACATTGCTTTAAGTTTTTCAGTGTCCAGTTATTTTTTTACTGCTGTTTGAATTCTCTGCATGTTTGACCCTGTAGACTGTTTAATGGACTGCTTGTCTTGTAACCGCTGCCTGTTGTTGACTAAAGATTTGGATTTCTGACTTTAACACAGCCTCTGCGTGTCCTCCCTTTGTGTCCTCTTCCTCTGTGAATGTGTTGCATGTGTCACAGATTCATTTTATTAACAGCTTTCCCACAGTCAGTTGCATCAGCATTCATTCACAGCACATTTCAGAAGGATTCAGATTAATACAGTGATCTTACAGTCAGAATTATCCTGACAGACTGCCACTGTAAATTATCTTTCATCAGGTCAATTTTAAAGTTCAGTATTTCAAAGCAGGCGTTATGAAGAATCATATTGGCATTAGGACTGTAACAATATGTACTAACGAAGTCAAAGTTTTTTAATTATGCTAGAATATTGGAAGACAATCAACTTTTAGTGTTTTCTGCATATTAATTATACTGAAATAGAGATGGTGACCCTAACTGTACAGAAGCACTAAACAACTGACAATCTAACAGACATTATTGGCCTGAGCCGTCATGCACAGTGAGTCTGATCCTTTGCTGGAAGAAATAATATCACAATGTTGATCTTTTTTTCAATATTCCTTTTACAACATAAACTGTGATCAAAGCTACTTATGTTCACAGCATGTAATAATAGTGACAGTCCAGAGCATTGTGGTCTGTTGAGCTAGGGTTAGGGTTAACAATTCAGACATATGTAATCAATCTCTTGCTGGATATAACAAATATTCATATTCAGTATCAGTCATTTTATATTATAACCATGTATCCACCCAGGCTCATGGTGGGGCAGGGCTCTGTCCTGGGATGCTTGAGTACAAGGTAATGTACACCCTGACCAGGTATCCAGTCTGTCAGAATTGTTTTCAATATTTGGTTCTAAAATATGAGTGAAAACAAAAATCCAACTAGGATTCTTGCACATGATGGGTGAAGTCTGTCTTTGACTGTATTGTCCAGCTGATCCATCAAACCCCTGGCATGAACCTTATTCATGACATGGTAACAATGTAAAAAATTAAACAGCAACAGTCTAAATGTAAAGTGCATTCTAAACTCCTCTTCAATAAATTATATGCAAAGAGTCATTCAGGACTGTAAAACGTGAACTACAGAACCCAGAGTCTTCATCATTAAATCTGTGGTTGCTTCATTTTTCTATCCTATATCAGATACTTTAAAGGTTTTAGTAAAGTTGCATTCTCATGGTGAGGCAAAGTGCTTTATGTGTGTGTGTGTGTGCGTGCGTGCGTGTCATGAACGGCTGTAAAAGCCCTTTAATTACAGAACAAAGCGGGGTTTGAGTTCGAGTTACGGCAGACTGGTGCTACTTCTAAACGGAACGCAGCCTTCCTACGGCGGACAGCTAACAACAGGAATCGGACGCGGTCCACCCTAGTCCACAGCAACCACCATAGCAACAGCCTAGCATGTCTTTAAAACACATTCTTTATTCATAACTATCAAAAACGTGAAATGATTTGTAAAGTGTGAAAGTGTTACAGCTGCAGAGAGCTATGGCGGTATCTTTCTCCATAAGCAGAGCTTCTAACTCTTATAGCTTTTAGCACATCTGTAGCTGTGCAGGCTGACAGGTTTTTAGTGGCTCTTTTTACCCCACACTGGTTGTGAGTGTGTAAATAACCCCACTAGTTCTTTTGGGTTGCAGTTAACTTGGGAGGAAGGGGTGGGTCTGCCATGACTAGATGACTAAAAATGATCTGGGATACATAAATTTCATAATGCATGCATATATCTCTATAAACCTGGCCTGAGGGCTGCCATTTTTACATTCAGTTGTTTCTCTTAGAAATGCTGGATCTAAATAATGAATGTGTTACAGTTAAACTGAACTGGTCAGTGTAAATGGCTCATTGGGACACAGAAACCTTTAAATTAAATACCATCACCTGATATCGAGTGTCAAACAATATCAAGACTGTAAAAGCTGTTTACAGTCAGAATGTATAAAAACTATGATTGTAAATAAATTCAAACAACTGAGCTTTTCTCTTTTTGCTGAATATCAACACTGTGATTTCTTAGACAGTAAGCTTTACATCAGCACAGTTGTAGAAGCCGTCACTCCAAATGTCTTTTGATAACAAGAAAAAAATACCTTTTCAGTCCACGGCCTGAAGTTCTTCTCCAAACATCTTCTGCCATCGGCTTTGTCTGCTGGTTTGAAGACAATAAACCACAAAAAAGATGATTTAGTCACTTTGTCTGCAACATGCAGCTCGACTGTGTCATGTAACGATGTTGAATAGCCGTCGTTATCCCTCTGCTGTGTCAGTAGGATTGTACTGTACAGCATCTCATTCATATGTGAGGAATGCTAATGTAACATGATAACAGACATCTGGTCTTACATCATTAAAATATAAAGGGCAGGAGATATTTAGATATTTTTATATTTATATTATATTTTATAGCTGACAGATATTACTAAATAGATAGAATTTACTAAATGGTTGAAAACATGAAAAATATGTCCATAATCACAAATGACCATGAGAGCCAGTAGAATTAATTCAACTAAACACTCAAAAGACGTCCTTAAATGTTCTTTAAGTGGCAGAACAAACGAACAAACAGTTAATCGCTTACTTGAGATGAAATCTGCTCAGCTACTTTGAAAACAGCTTCTAACTGGTTCCTCCTTTAACAGGATGACTTCTCAGGGGTAAGGCCATGATGCAGTCCAGCAACCTTTATGGTCCTGCTTTGATTCACCAGGAACTATAAGGGAAACCTTTCACTGCCTCCTGTGAAAGACACAGGAATAAACACACAAACATTTATTAACATGTTCCACAGTCTTCCAGTTTGATTTTCTCATCCTGTGGACAACAACGTACAGAGATGCAGGTTTATTGTTAACTTTTGTAAGGTTTCTTTACTGAACATATCCAGCTGCAGCTCCACTGTGATCCTGAACTGGATAAGCACTTAAGAAAATTTGTCAATAAATGCACATACATCAGCTTACTATATTTATCCAAACAGACTGGACCAATAATGCTTCACTGAGTTAGAGACTTTAACAGTCTCTTCTATGTAAGAATGTCTCGTGCTGATATACCAGCAAACTTGACAACAAAAGTTTTTCAGACTACATGTAGCTGTCCTCTATGTCAGCTAACACATTTACATTCATGTCACACTTATTTCTGCTTTCCCATTTTTACCATTAATGCTTATATTTTGATTGGATACCTTGAGTTTGTAAATGATGAGATTACATTGTTACGTTCCCCTGAGGGGTCTAGGTGGTGAGGGGGAAGTAACAAAAAGTATCCGGGTCAGAAAAAGGAGACAAGAAGGCAAAGAGGGTTAAAATTAAATAGCTTTATTAAAGTTGGTATTAAAACTAACTAAAAGAGACGGACAAGCCGCTATCACCATTTAAAGAAACAAACAAAACTCAAGCGTTGGTCAATAACGTAAAACGTAAGCCAAAAAGAAAGAGAGCAGCTCACTAGCTGCAAACACTGCAAACACGGCAAAGACACACGCAGCTCACTAGCTGCAAACCACAAAGCACAGCTCACTAGCTGCAAACCACAAAGCACAGCTCACTAGCTGCAACCCACAACAGCACAGCTCACTAGCTGCAACCCACAACAGCACAGCTCACTAGCTGCAACCCACAACAGCACAGCTCACAAGCTGTAACCACACTAATGGCACACTGGCCCAGAGCTCACCTTTCCCTGTGCTTAAATACTCTTGATTACTGACGAGCGTCAGCTGTGTCAAAGAAAAGAGGTGGCACCTCAGGCAGAAGAGGTGGTGGGACACGCCCACACAGGCACCTTCAGGAGGAGGCCCTGCTAGGGCCGTAACAACATAATTGGAATACAATGTATCCAATTCAAGGTCGCGGGAGGATGAAGCCTATCCCAGCTGATACAGGACAAAGACAGGACAGGCTGCCAGTTTATCGCAGGGCTAATACAATACGTGTGACAGAAAATCCACTTAAATGTTTGATATTTCTAATAATAATCATAATTATGATTATTATTTAAAATATTATTTAAAGGTTTCTTTATAAATACATTTAGAATTTTTTATAACCCCTAGAATATAAACCTGGGCTGTTTCAGATTCTGACCTCTGACCTCAGTGACCAGGCTGTGTCCTCACTGCAGCTCCCTCTTGGAAGTACGTCTGCTTCTTTTCTTCCCCCAGTGATGACCGCCTGCCCTTAATATCACGTACTGTACCTGAGGAACAAAAAAGGACAAACACTTGCCTTCATTTAAGAAGTACATTCATAACGAGATATGAAAAACATATCATTATGGAAACACACTAGTTCACCGTTTGGGAGGAATCAGTTCCTGTGAAACATTTCTGTAAATGAACATCATGGAGAATTAAATGAGTTCTTCAGGTGACTCAGCAGTCCCACACTGACAAATGAAACTTCTGTGGAAGAAGAATCTGGATTTTTTTTTATTTCCAATCCAGTCCTGCTTTAAACTATTAAAGATTAAGCAACAGTGCTCATATTTGCTCTTCTGAAATCTGTGTTAAGCAACAACAAACATAAATTAGTAACAAAAATACAGCTGAGTAGAGGCTTTACACACCACGAGCAGCCATAACGCTAAATTTTAATCTTCAACTGTTTCTGAGCCGTCTTCAACCTGTTTTTAACAGAGAAAGGTCCCACAGTCAATGCAGCCTGAATGAAATCCTGATTCCAGATGTTCAGCACACACAGAGACACAGAGGTACTGTTTAAAGTTTAGTGTTAACCTGAGTCACTGATCATTTACAGTATTACAGAGTAGAGATGGACCGATCCGATATTACGTATCGGTATCGGTCCGATACTGACCTAAATTACTGGATCGGATATCGACGAAAAATAAAAAATGTAATCCGATCCATTAAATATCAAAAAAGCACCTCACAAAACTTGCAACACGGCGTAACTCGGCTCATAACCGTAGCACGTTGCAGCAGTATGCGTCATGTGATAGAGCGGCTGTGTGTATTTGTAGCCTCGCTACCAAACCAGCATTTCATCTCCGAGGAAGTTATCCCAGAGAGAAGTAAAGCAAGTGTGTAAGTTCATCTCTGAATGTTTGTAAAGCATTCCCATGTTAAGCTTAACAACCGATATATGGAGCGACTGCCTCTCTCTCCCTCACCTTCCTGCTGCTACTTTAATCGTGAAACTGCTTAATGATCAGCTGATCGGCTTTTCTGTCAAGTCTGTCTCTCTTCTTTGTTTTTGCCCCACTTCGCGCCAGAAAGAGGAAACCAGCGGCTGAACAACAGCAGCACGTTTAAGCTTGATAATCTGTTGTTATAATTTATTTAATATTACTTTCTACACCAGGATCCTTTTCTACGTAGCTGACGGCTGGTAACTGTGCAGGGGCGGATCTAGCAAAGTTTAGCCAGGGGGGCCGATAGGGCATGAACAGGGAAAAGGGGGCACAAAGACATACTTTTCTTTCTTATTCTCATTTAAAATGTCTAGCTTTTAATAAATAATTATCTGAATCTTACACCCAAAGTTTTAATCTGATGTAAAATGTATAGAAGTCCATTACTGTATATAGTAACTCTTAAGTCTATATACCCTAGTAAGCTATAGTACTTTTTCCTTTGGGAAGGTACCGTCTGTGAATTCTACGGTGGCCCTGAGAGGCCAAACGGACTGCAACTTCAGAAAAATGCTGCAAAAAGAAAAATGCTGCAAAAAGAAAAACACCTGCAAAAAGAAAACACTTGCAAAAAGAAAAATGCTGCAAAAAAAAAATGCTGCAAAAAGAAAAACACCTGCAAAAAGAAAAATGCTGCAAAAAGAAAAATGCTGCAAAAAGAAAAACACCTGCAAAAAGAAAAACACTTGCAAAAAGAAAAATGCTGCAAAAAGAAAAACACCTGCAAAAAGAAAAATGCTGCAAAAAGAAAAACGCTGCAAAAGCACACACAACACAACGGAAATAGGAAAAGACACAACGGAAATAGGAAAAGACACAACAGAAATGTTCCTGGGGAGACAATAACCCGACGGACCAGTTGCACGAACCAAAACATGCTAACCAGTGCGACTGGGAGACACTTCAAAGAAGTGGAGGAGAGGTAAATGTGTTGTAATCTCATGATTCTAATAATACTACAGATATCTGGAATACACATTCAAAGATAATTCTAACAAAGATAATGTTTAATGTAGCCTTAGAAATGAAGCTTTTTTAAACTCGATAACAAATAGTAATAAGTCAAAGTCATTAAGGAGTGTTGCAGTTAATATGTCCAGGTTTTAATTTGGCATTGTGTCTTCATCAGGCAATGTATTGTCCATATTGTGGAATCCAGCTAGTGGGGCAAATTGGAGTTTTTTGTGGGTCCCGTGGATCTAACATTCAAGCTTTAGCACCTTTTAAAGAGAATGGTAAGCACTTCACTTTCCTAAGTTCTAATATTTATTGCTCACCTTTTAATTGCTTCATAATGACTGATATACACCACAGTAGCTTCAGTAGTGCGTGTTAAACTTTTTTTGGGGGGGGAGAATTATTATTCATGTGCCATTCCAAAAGCACTATATTCATTTCCTCATTCTAAGGTTTTTGTATTGTTAAAGACTCTGTATGCAAAGATAAATCAGAATTCCAAAAACGCAAAGGCGTGAACTGGTAGGTACTAAGAACTGTATTCTGGTTTAAGCCTGCCACCGGTTCTATGGCATAATTTTAAAAAATTGTTCATGACTTGTCTATAGCAATAGGGCATATGTACACAGTGACGAAATTCTTCTAACTTCTCTTATTTTGCTCATTTTGAGTTGTCAGCATAGAGGTCTTAATGAGAGTGATAAGTCCTGAATCCTGGTCCATGTTCTTTGAGCTTTCTCTGGCCTTTAAGCACACATCAAGAAGATTAAATACATGAGTCATGTTTATTGAGAGTTGTTTCAGATGTGGTATTTTTTTTAAAACACTTATTAAGTGCATTTATGGATTCCTGCGGTCGTAATTATCTTTTCATGTTTTCTCTTCAACCTTAGGCCCAGTCTCAGTCACAGACATCATCAATAAGTATTTCTCTGAGGGCCATACATATGAAGTGATCCTGGATTTTCTTGAAAACAAGCATAATATTTGTATGAGTCTGCGAACATTAAAGAGGAGGCTAAAAGATGCTGGAATGACTAGAAGGACTGACTTTACTCCCACTGACATTGTCATTTCCACTGTTACACAAGAACTGAGAGGCTCAGGTCAGCTTCTGGGTTACAGATCCATGTGTCAGACACTGCGACAAAAGTATAATCTGACAGTTAAAAGAAATGATGTAATGCACATACTCTCAAGACTAGATCCACATGGTGTTAAGCGTCGCTGTAAACGAAGGTTTGTTCGAAGAGGATATTTTTCAGAAGGACCAAATCAAGTGTGGCATGTGGATGGATATGATAAGCTGAAACCCTTTGGTGTTGCTATTAGTGCATGTGTCGATGGATTTTCAAGGAAAGTTATGTGGCTCAGCTGTGGCAGCTCAAATAATGACCCAGGTATCATTGCAAAATATTATATGGAGTGCGTGACACGGTTTGGTCAACTTCCAGCATGCCTTCGTACAGACTGTGGCACAGAAAATGGCACAATGGCAGCCATTCACTGTGCTTTAAGATCAGACCATGGAGATGAACTTGCAGGAGCCCACAGTCATATGTATGGCACCTCAACTACAAATCAACGGATTGAAAGTTGGTGGTCTTCGTTCAGAAAGCAAAGGTACATGGCTTTTAAAATATATTCTGAAACTTAAAATTGAATGGTTCTGAAGGTGTTTCGTGGTCAGCGATATACTTTTTCTTGTGGGTGGGGTTTTATACTCAAATATTAAATTACAGTCACAAACAAACAAACAAAAACATAGTCACCTACACATTTTTCTTATGTGATGCAAGACTGCTTCAAAAACTATAATAAATGGTTTGGTATACCAGTGACATTTGTTTGTATTAAAACAACACACTCAAAAAGAAAATCCGACTCACACATTCCACAAAAGTCCTAAAAAGGAACTATGAAAAACAACAAACAAACTGACATTCAAAATTTTAATAAATTATTATAAATCCTATAGGCAATGGCATCAGTAAAGATTGATCTATTTAAAATTGAGTAAAATTTATTCAATTTTGTGTGCCTACGTAGTACCAAACTAACATCTAGATCAAATAGTTTACCTGTAGGGAGTCATATAAATAAAAGAACAAGGGATTCTTCAAATTTGAGAACTGTAATAGGAGTAATATAAGAACATTGATCCAACATGACAGAAATCCATTTGTTATAGGAGGTCATTCGTTTCAGACATTTCTTCAACGTTGTGTGCCCAAAAAAAAATACTGATGTTTTCACTAGCTTTTGGATTTCTGTGTGGTATCTAACAAGTGATAACAGCTTCAGTGTTCATGTAGAAACAAAATAGTACATTTATATGGACAGACCTGTATATTACAACTTTTCTTAAGTTCAGCCGCCAAATGCAGGAATAACTGAAGGATTAATCATTTTGTTAAATTTTGTCATTTGTGTGAAGTTGCTTTTTTTTTTCCTGCAGTGCATTGATGAAACACTTCAGAACATGTGAATAAGCTTTTCTTTGGACGAAATTGCGCACAGTTCAATATTCTTAAGATTATGACTTTCTTTAAAGAGGACAATTACATTGAATTACTTGTGTTATTAAATTTTATATGCCTTGTCATTCCACCATTAGAACTCAGTTCTGGATTGAACTCTTCAGTGACCTGAGGGAGAGGCATCTTTTCAATGGCAGTCATGAACATAAATGCCTTCTACGATATGTCTTCCTCAATGTCTTGCAAAAAGAGCTTGATGAGTACAGAGATCTCTGGAACACTCACACCATCCGACCTGTGCGCCAATCTTGTTGTCCATCTGGTAAACCAGAAGCCATGTATCACCTGCCTCATAGGTATGTATTTAGTCCATGTATTTTATTTCATAGTTTTACTAAAATTTTTCTTCCTCAGTATAGTGTATTGTATGTGCAGGATACCTGTCCAGCTTGCTGTTAGTCCACCTTTTGTTCATTTATAAAATGGTTCAGGAACAGTCCATCCCTTAAGTGCACTCTTTTCTTTCTTGACCTAACCACTTGAGTTAAGTAAGCAGTATGTCATTTAGGTTTAACAATTTGCCCTGTTACTCACTGTAGCAATTGAATAGTGTTTTGTTGTTTTCACCTTTTTGCTGAATAGAAATTAAAGTTGCCACTTGTGTTTTGCCATTAGTTCTGTTCTCTGACTTCATGCACGTACGTTTTATTTTTATATTCCCCCCCCCCCAAAAAAGTTACACAATCATATTTTAACTTTGGATCACATCTTGGCTAAAAACAACAAATGTAGATACGTATATGCATAATTAAGATTCTTTAAAACCCCATTTTTCTGTGCTGACTTTTAATTATAAGATTGACTTTGCGCTTTTGCTGTAACCTTGAAGGATAGTACCTGGAGAAGTGACTGAATTTGTTCATTTTTCTGACTGACTGGAAGAGAGTGTGGATTCCAAGTGCCTCAAGAAATCCTGCACCAGTTTGATGACATTCTACCTGCTCAGTACAGTCTATGTGGGGACGACAATCTCCAGGTTCATTTCACAAACTTGGAAAGACAGAGTGAGCTCCCTCGACCAGTCAACTGGACTACTGCAGTTGAAAATTATATAACACTCAAAAATATGACTGGACTTTAGAAGTCAATGTAAAATCATCTGCTAGATGTGGGTACAATTACCACTGACACTAATTGTCACAAACCAACTTTAATGAGCATTTAGGTTTAAAAAATAGTACCATAGTTTGTAAATAAATAGTTTCACTACCGTCAACTTTACAGTGTGTACGCTTTCTACCTGAAGAAATCAAAAGACCATACTGTACAAAATAATTTGTGCCTTTTATTAGGTACTGTAACAAACATGTTGATTTGGAGATCTTTTTTTTACAAACAAAGGTTTACAAAAGCATTCTGCAATACCTGTATTTATGTGGGTTTTTCTTTCTTTTTTTTAACTCAAAGAACAAATTGCATATCTTACAAAAAATGTAATCAAACACAGAAGTGTTTGATTAAATAAAGCCTTTTAAGTGAATTTATCAGATTTTTTCCCCCGTGTTATTATACTAGCGTGTCTCAGTACATTAGAATACTTCAGAAATGTTTTATTTTGTTACTTTGGCAATTTCTTAACACAGTGAAATATGTCTAACTTGTTCTATTGTCCCATTATGATATTATGCTTTTGAAAATCCAAAACATGATTGAACTTGCTGAGATGCATTAAACTTTATATGATTTACAGAAATTATTATAAATTATTAGAAACAAAACTTTCAGATTTTAAAATCACAAACTTCAAATGTTTGCTAAAACCATAAACGTGGCTTAAAAGCAAAAGGACTTGGACCTTAGGGAAGCCCAAACCCAGGAGAGTTCTGGATGCCATAATCCATGGCTTCTTGGAAGTCCTCATAACTGTGTAACACTGGGATTTTGATAGTAATTGCACAGACATCTGCTACAGGGAAGCGTGAAGTGGTCTGGAAAAGAAGCTGTGGCTTTGGCTGAATGGCTGCAGGAGGAATTTCCCTCAGTCCAGTTGCAAACATAAGGATGTCTTCAAGATACAGACTTCCATTTCTCTCTGAAAATGTAAAGAGAAAAGTAGTTATTTCTAATGATAATAAACAGGAAAAAGGGGCCATTACACTTTGCTGACATAAATGTACTCATTTCAACATTTTCAACCAAATTTAATACCTTCTACAGAAAGCAGATAGTCTTGCCAGTAGCTTAGTACTCTTGTCTCCTCTTGACGCCTAGAGCTGCCAGGTGGACCAAATTGTACATGAAAGATGTTCTCCAGAAGATCAGCTGTCAGCCTGGTCTCAGTGTAGCACATGAATGAGAAGAAGAGTGAAGGATGCTGTTCCAGGGCATTTAGAAAATCCAGTGTTGCTAGACCCTCTCTGAAACTAGAAAACAGTCTAATTTTTAATAGAATGTTTAATGTTATTTGTGCAAGCAAGCAAAACTTCACATGGGAAAATACTGTGTTAAGAAAGTAACCAACATTCTTATCTAGCTAAGACACTCATCCTGCTACAAAAAAGAAGTCCTCCTGAAAAAGGTCTTGCATTTAGAATATATTTTTTCCGTCCTTTAAATTTCACTGGAATAAAAAAATAACAATTTATTCTTCTGAAAAGATTTTGTTAAATGGGCACATAATAGTCGGAATTCTATACCTTTGGATGGAAAGATGATTTCGGTAGATGAAGTACCACTGAATGTAATCCGCTACTACCTTCTTCTTATCCTCCAGTGTCCTCATGAATCGATAGCATCCTGCTGTCTGGAGCATGCTTGAGTGTTTTTCTGTGATTACTTGGAGCTCACTTAGAGATGTTGCATTCTTTATCTAAAGAGAAAAATATATATTACACACACACATACACATACACAAGTGACATCCTTCGCATGCTGTCTATTAATGTGCAATTTAACACAGTCTTGGATTACACAATCAGTAATCAATAATCATTAAGTAATCAGTAATCATTTCAGGCATTAGTTAGTTACCAAGATTATGTTAAGTGGATAACTGAAATTAACTGTAGATTTTTGCATTTATTGGCGTTTGTCATAATCATAACATCACAAATTTACCTCTAGTAGAGCCTTCTTGATTTCTTCATCTGGTATATCATCAATTGGTGCCTCGAATGTCTTGTCTTTTCCAACAAGGTACATAAAGAAGTTTGGAGATAAACAACATGGCCCTGGACCACCATGGACAATGGAAACTGCAATCATTCTTCCAATGTAGAAATATTCATTTTCATCTGCAGCTAAAGATAAAGACATTACATTATAATAAAGTAATTTTGACCATGGAAAAAAATGTGAAAAAAACAGATACCTTTACTATGAAATGTGAGATATTTGGCATAGTCCTTTCCTTCGAATATTCTTCTCGTCCTTATGGCTTCCATCAAAAGGGTGAGAAATTCTCGAGTAGGCCCACCTGTGTCTATTGCCTCTTCAGCCAGCCCCACGTCATCAGAGAATTTCACCATCATGCCAGAGTTGGGACTATATGAAGACCTTCTGAAGCCTCGGTAGGCACCATCCCAGACATTGGCTCGGTTAATGTTGAATCTGCTACAGGAGGTTTTGTTGATCTTCAGAGCCAGATTTGAGATGACATCTGCAGCCGTCAATCCATCAGGTTCATCACTGTAGAATGAGTCAGTGAAAAGCAACTAAATATTTACACTATTTACACTTTATATATTTTTTTTGTTTAATATCTTTTAAGTAATTTTTCTTGCTTTATCAATTGGCCTTTTTCTGTTAATTCATTTTAAAAAGCAAAATAGTAATCTGAAGAACAATCATCAGCAACCAAATAATTTTACGAATCTTTTTTTTTTTCTGAATACAATCATCAGTAGAATAATTTCACAGGAACAGTTAAGCTATGTTTGCTCCTGTAAAAGGTTAGGATCAAAAATAGCAGCAGTACCCAGCACTATTTTTAGTAAACAAATATTTGATAAATAAGTTAACTGCAAGTCACACACTATGGGTTTATTGTTCTTATTCAAGATATGAAAATTACCAGTTTTCCTTTTGCAACTCCTCTCCCTCAGCATCTGAAGAACTGCTGTCAATAATGACAGGTGCATAGATATTGGTATACACAGTGTTGGGAAGGTTACTTTTAAAATGTATTCCACTACAGAATACTGAATACATGCCCCAAAATGTATTCTGTAACGTATTCCGTTACGTTACTCAATGAGAGTAACGTATTCTGAATACTTTGGAATACTTAATATATTATCATGCTGTTTACAACTACATGAATGTCCTATTGCTGTGATTTATTACTGTTACTGAAGGTCCAGCGGCTCCGAAAGCGTAGTAAAGGGACCTCTGGCTAATACGTCGGGTTCGTGTCGGGCTGGTAGCGAAAACTAGCTTTACTTTGTTGTCTGGGTCAACTTTGCTTATGGGGAGACAGAGAGGCGTTGAAAGGCTGCTCCAACGGAACTTATTTTTCCGGAGGAAAACACGAACACAGTGTACAGTTGAGTCTTAATAGCTTACTTACAAATGGGCTCCTCAGGCACTCTTCTTGGCTGCAGTGGTTATTATTATATTTACATGCTTCCAGCTCCCGTTTTTGCTCCGTGACAGCTCGGACTTTTCCTTTCTCTCCTCCCTCGCTCACAGACACATAACGGGTATGGTAGTCCATTCTCCTGCAGCACGGACTACACTGCCCATCAGGCTACATGCTTTAGAGCTATGCCTGTAGCATTCTGCCTTTTAGCTTAGCACAACAACAACAACAAAAAGCGCTCTCTCACCCAGGAAACACGCAGAGAGAGCGCGTCACCCTGTAACCATGGCAACCGTAACGCTGCCGCCTGGAACAACAGAACGTAGCTGTCAAACAAACCCAAACAATCCTGACCAGCGACAATATGAAACAGGAAGTACCGCCGTGTATTCCATTTATTTCAACAAAGTAACTGTATTCTGAATACCACCTTTTTAAACGGTAACTGTAACGGAATACAGTTACTCATATTTTGTATTCTGAATACGTAACGGCGGTACATGTATTCCGTTACTCCCCAACACTGGGTATACATACTGTCAAAGAAGAGTAAAAACAGAAGATTAAAATACATTTTATGTAATAGTAATTCTGGCTCTACATTTGGCTGGGTTGGGTCTGTGTCACGGTCTGCGGGGACAGGCCGTGCGGTGGTGTGTGTGATGGACCCAAGTGCGTACACAAGTTAGTAGACGGGAGTGAATTTAACAGAAAGCGAGCCTTTATTATGGCTGAGAAAAAGTGTACAAACAAAGCAGGGATAGAGTGACCAAACTAGACTATAACTAAACTGGGAAAACTAATACTGTGACAAACTAAGAAGACTCAGGGACTATGATGATAACTGCAAAGACTGACCGTGAAAACATGGGGGTGAGAATACAGACGACGCGACACAGACTGCATGAAACACAGAGACTAAATACACATGAGGGATGATCAGGGGAAGTGGCCACACATGGGAGCACAGCTGGCACACATGAACCTAACGACAGGACAGGATACGTGAAACTAAATACACTGACATTGAATACAGACTTTCAAAGTAAAACAGGAAACATGGAGATTAGACATAAGACATGACATGAACTTAACATAACATAACTGTATAGACATGGAACCAGGGAGACTGAGTACAGGGGAAGATGGCATAAACAACTAAGGAACAAAGGACTAAACAGCAATCTCAAAATAAACCAGGGCACAAATGAATAAAAAAGATACATAAACACAAACACTGGGTCACACGACCCAGCCATGACAGAGCCCCCCCCTCAAGGGCGGATCCCAGACGCCCAAAACCCCGCAAAAAAAGAAAAGAAACCCAAAACAACCCACCCAGGGCGGGCGGCGGGGGTCCAGGACGGCGGGCCCGAAACTGACCAGAAACAACAAGAGACACATCAAACCCGAAGCTCAAATAGCGCGAAACAAAAAGCCCAAGAACAGTTCGTAAGCATTCCAAGAGCCGTCCCCGAGCCCAGGTGAGCAAAAGTCCAAAACACCACTCAGGAGGTCGACCCGGAGGGCGACAGCACAAAAGCCCACAATTCATCAGTTCAGGGGGTCGACCTGGGGGGCGATGGCACCAAAGCACATAACAGAGCAGGTCTGGTGGCCGACCATGTGGATGGCAACAGCGGCGACGTGGAGGCGGCTCAGGCGGCCGACCCGGAGGTTGGTACCACAACAGCCCACAGTTCAGCAGTTCAGGAGGCCGACCCGGAGGTCGAGGGCACAATAGTTCATACCGTCTCCTGTCAGGGGGCCGGCCTGGAGGGCGGCAACATAACAGCCCACGGTTCATGAGTTCAGGGGGCCGGCCGCGTGGAAGGCAGCAGCGTTGCGGTTCAGGAGGCCGTCCCTGACAGCAGTGGTGTCCAGCTGACGGCCTGGAAAGTGGCCAGTGATGTGGCTTGGCGGGCCCCGGGCCTGGACGTGGCTCGGCGGGCCTCGACGAGGCAGGAAGCCGGACGGGCTGTTCAGACCCTCCAGCAGGATCAGGTGTAGCAGAAGCCAGACCAGGCGTCGGCGGAGCTGCCGCAGGCCACGGAGCTACAGGTGGTGGAGCGGCGGGTGGCTGGACGGGCTCCTCGGGCCCTCCAGCAGACGTGGCGTGGGGCTGGACGGGCTCCTCGGGCCCTCCAGCAGACGTGGCGTGGGGCTGGACGGGCTCCTCGGGCCCTCCAGCAGACGTGGCGTGGGGCTGGACGGGCTCCTCGGGCCCTCCAGCAGGCGTGGCGTGGGGCTGGGCGGGCCTCGGGCCCTCCAGCAGACGTGGCGTGGGGCTGGACGGGCTCCTCGGGCCCTCCAGCAGACGAGGCGTGGGGCTGGACGGGCTCCTCGGGCCCTCCAGCAGACGAGGCGTGGAGCAGCGGGGATGCTGCGGGGTGCCAGGCTGGCACACCTGGCCATCCAGCAGCAGATACCGAATGAGCTGCTAACTGGACAGGGAGCTGAGCTGCTAACTGGACAGGGAGCTGAGCTGCTAACTGGACAGGGAGCTGAGCTGCTAACTGGACAGGGAGCTGAGCTGCTAACTGGACAGGGAGCTGAGCTGCTAACTGGACAGGGAGCTGAGCTGCTAACTGGACAGGGAGCTGAGCTGCTAACTGGACAGGGAGCTGAGCTGCAAACTGGACAGGGAGCTGAGCTGCAAACTGGACAGGGAGCTGAGCTGCAAACTGGACAGGGAGCTGAGCTGCAAACTGGACAGGGAGCTGAGGAAAAACAGGCTGTTGAGGCATAATCCCACAGAGAGAGAGAGCAGGTGAAAAACAGTCTATAGGGCTTACTATCTCAGCACAGGAGTCCATGAAGTGAGCAGTGTTAAGGACCACCAGTTCTGTGCTAGCCAGCTTTAGGTTCTCAGGGTCTGTACCAGTTTTAACTGGCTTAAAGGCAAATGGCCCAGTCTCTGTAGTCACAGGAGGAGTCGACCTAAGCTTGTTGGACCTGATTAATGGCAGTGTAAGGCGCAGAGGGGCTGGTTTAGCCATACGAAAAACAAGAATTGCCACCTGACCCACAAAAACAAGGCTTAGACCATTAGGGTGAGGCTCCTGGACAAACATTAAACACTCGGGTATGGACCTAACCAATGGCATGTTAGTAGTATGACTGTGATATGTTGGACAGACACATGTGCTGGAACCCGCACCTGTAGTGATCTGTGGCGTCGGAGCGCTAGCTATATGGAGTTGAGAGACAGACACAGGTAAAACAGCACTTGAACCATTAACTGCAGCAGGTGACACATCAGGCTGTGAACGAGTGGTAACACCGTTGTCCGGGGTCAAAACCTTATCTAGTGATGAGTTCACGGAAACAGGAGAAAACGGTGTCACATTAACTTTGATGTCAGCCTCCACCTCCTGATTGGATGTCATAGTGCTGGAGCAACACAGTTCAAAATCACCCTGTTCGCTACCTTCAGGAAGACAGAATTCATGTTGTGGCATTACACAGTCCTGGTTACCAAGATCTGCATTTATGTTTTCGTCTTGATGGATTAACGTGAGTTCATGATCAGCATTTTCAGTCTTCAGTTCATTGAATATAGGAACAGCAGGCAAAACAGGGTCACACATCTCATACTCAGTCCTTTCATATTCTATTTCATGACCTGCCTCCTCTGAAGTAGCCTTACTTGCTATGAAAGCACAGGGGCCTTCTTCGAGTAGTTCATTGGTGAGCAGAGTAGGCTCAGGAAGGGAGGCGTTAGCTCCAGACAACTCAGTCTGTGATGGAACCCCAGGCACACTACATGACACAGAAGAAAACACTTCTACCCCACTCCCCACACAATTAACATTAAGGTCTGTGGAAGTCTTTTTCAAACTAAGTGTAGTGTCAGAGGTCCCTACAAGGTTACTAGGTTTGTCCATGATTATTTTTGAAACAAAACCTCTTGGCTGTGGCTCGGTTATCGGTGCGTTGCTCAGTCTAAAGGTAGCACTAGCTGATTCTGAAACAGTCTCTTTATTTTCGCTAACAGAAACACACGAAACAGGGGATTCCCCGGTCGGCTTAGGGGCTGGACAGTCAAACTCCTGTTCGATTGGAGGTGACAAGAACACAGGTTGAAACTCTCCAGTGCTGGGATTCACAGTCTGTGTAGGTCTTACTCCTTGTTCATAGAAGCCAGACGAACTGACCGTACCATTCTCAGTACTAGAGTCAGCCATCTTCACGCTATGAGTCTCTTTTAACCTTGACTCTTGAATCTGAAGTTTTGAATCTAGTTCATCTTCAACGGGGGCTGATGATAAGAGACTGCATTCACTCACCTCCGGTCGTTGCGCAGCGCGGCGGCGACGCGCACGCCGTCTCTTCTTGATTGTCGTTTCCGACGAACCAGACAGCGGTACCTCATGCGCGCCAGCCGGTGTCGCAGAGGCTGGGGAACTGGGTGATGACAGAGCGGTAGGTGAAAGTTCCTGGAAGCTCAGGGGACCCCCGAGAGCCAGGCGAGTTCCGCGGAAAATTTCTTCGTAGTTAGGAGCGGGCCACGGCTCCCACCGGAGCTCTTCCTCTAGTTGCGCGCATGCGGCGCGCTGCCGCTCCTCGAGGTCGAAAACCATGCCCTCTACATCATCCTCGTGTTGCTCAATGGAGGGCAAGACAGGCCGTAGCAATGCGCCACGGCGGCGTGAACGCCGCTTCCTCTTTGAAGCGGCCGTGGACAAAACTGGACTTTCCACGGCGACCAGCTCCTCGTCCTCCGACCACATCCGTGCTAGGTAGGAAGCAGGAGACGAGTAGTCTGATCGAGGCGGCGAGGGTGGGCGGCAGGTCCGAGACGGGGTGGCTGGCGAGATCCCCCTCTCGGGGATGAGCCAGGGCTTCCAACGGAGCTCGTCCTCGCGATACGCCTGTAACACCTGCTGCTTCTCTTCCTCCCCGAAGTCAATAGCCTCTGGCATCTCCGTATGCCGCGCAGTGCAGTCAGGCGATGGCGAAGATGCGGAAGCCGACGAAGCGTGAACCGACGGTGTGTCGGCAGTGAGCCTCACTGTTCCGACTCTGACTGCTTCTGGCTCGCGAGGCAGCGGGGTAACGTTGCAACAGCATGGCTCTGGGAACGATTCACGCACACCGGGCAGCTGCTGCTGCGGGCGGAGTCGGAGAGTGGAGACGAGAAAGTCACTGATGAGGGGGTGCAGTGTCTCCCATAACCAGGGGAACACGGACACGCACACTCCTACTTGGCGGGCTAACTCTTCCCTCTCCTCCTCTCTGGAACAGTGCAGCCATCTGGTGCATAGTGACTCCACTGTCCGAACGATCTCCGTCTTTTGTGCCGCTGGGTCCGGCATGGTCGCGTCGTACTGTCACGGTCTGCGGGGACAGGCCGTGCGGTGGTGTGTGTGATGGACCCAAGTGCGTACACAAGTTAGTAGACGGGAGTGAATTTAACAGAAAGCGAGCCTTTATTATGGCTGAGAAAAAGTGTACAAACAAAGCAGGGATAGAGTGACCAAACTAGACTATAACTAAACTGGGAAAACTAATACTGTGACAAACTAAGAAGACTCAGGGACTATGATGATAACTGCAAAGACTGACCGTGAAAACATGGGGGTGAGAATACAGACGACGCGACACAGACTGCATGAAACACAGAGACTAAATACACATGAGGGATGATCAGGGGAAGTGGCCACACATGGGAGCACAGCTGGCACACATGAACCTAACGACAGGACAGGATACGTGAAACTAAATACACTGACATTGAATACAGACTTTCAAAGTAAAACAGGAAACATGGAGATTAGACATAAGACATGACATGAACTTAACATAACATAACTGTATAGACATGGAACCAGGGAGACTGAGTACAGGGGAAGATGGCATAAACAACTAAGGAACAAAGGACTAAACAGCAATCTCAAAATAAACCAGGGCACAAATGAATAAAAAAGATACATAAACACAAACACTGGGTCACACGACCCAGCCATGACAGTCTGAAGTACTTCACCATGACTGAATTTATTTGATTTATCTAGATTACATTTCAGGAAAAAAAAAGTGGTCACATATTAGAAAAGTGTTGTCAGACAACAGATTAACATTTAAAAAACTTTTTATTTATACCTTCACTGTTTTCTTTGATTTCTTTTTGGATTTTGAGAACATCCTCCTTTCTGCCTCTTTACCTTCACGGTACTTGAAGAACTGCTGAACAACTGTCTTGGCTGAACAGGAAAAAAGGGTGAAAGACAGAGAGACTCTTTATTTGTCTATCGTTGTTTATAATTCAAAAGCAAACATGAAAAAGTCATTATTTAAAAAACTTATGAACATAATGCACAAAAAAATCTACCTCTTCCCCACAGTCACATCCAGCAGAAAAATGTCTTTGCTTTCAGAAATGCAGATTTATTAGTCACATGACACCTGATGTCTATAATTTTCCAATTTTTTTTCATTTATGACACTATCTGTAAAGTACAAACACCTGAACAAATCTTGCCCTTTTAAATTTTTTCTGTATAAAACGAGTTGGAGTTAGAATAGCAGGAAGTTCAGAAAAAATTACCTCTTGAGTGTTCTTGTTCTGTGGAAGCATCTTTAGCTGGTACAAAACTTATGTCTTTTCCACAGGAACAGCAAAATTTTGTCAAGTTCTCAAACTGGAATCCACAGAATGGACAATACATCTTAACCTGAAAAACATGAGTTGTATGATTTTAGCAATTTATTTTACAAAGCAGTCATACATATATACATGTATATATATATACACACACATATATATATATATATATATATACATGTATATATATATATATATATATGTATATTGTTAAGGTTCAAAAATATAGGGAAGGAAACACAGGAGGAATGCAAGTAACCACACTGGTCCAAAGGGTAAAGACGATGATTTTAATGAAATGACACGCGTGGGAGAATGAGCGGACTCCGTAAGCAGACAGCCCCACAATCTCATCCTCCTAACATCAAAATACAGTTTTATATGCATCAGAGTATATTTAGTGACGCCCCTCATTGCGTCATCACATACATCAGCTTCAAAACCACAAATGTTCTATTTGACAACTTAAGGCACAATTAAAAGTACACTGGCTTCCATCTTCTCCCGGTGGTTTCCGTAAGCCAGCTCAGCTCTCGCATCGTGCATCTACTGCTTCATCAGTCAACTCTCACCTACACCCTAACAGTGTGTGTGTGTATGTGTCTGTGCGTACACGTGCGAGGGCGCGTGCATGCTGTGTACTGCGTACGTGTCATGACCTCTCACTATTTGTCTGTCTGTGCGTGCAGAGTTTGCATCTGCTTTTCTGAACCTTAGTTGACCTTAACTTAAGCAACTTGAACTTTCCCTATCAGTGATTCCTCTAACTAAGTGTGCGTGTGGTTACGTGTATGTCGAACCAAGACTATATATGTGTACTCTACTGAATTAATGTTTTGATCAAAAGCCTCTACTAAAAGCTTAAATCAAAGATAAATGCATACTAACTCTTTGGCTCTTTGGCTTTCACTCGCTCTGCTTTCGGTTTCGCTTCTGCAAAAGCACACCGTTTCCTGTCAGCCTGCAACTCAGTTTTCTCCCCCACTGAAGACTATGTGTAAGAATATAAAACATTCAGAAACCTTTAACTTATAGATTCAACTGATTATAACTGAACCTGTAATAAACCTGTTAATATTTGATTATGATAACCCCTGTAATACAAATTATAACCTAATGCCAGCACTTCAATAAATGCTTGGATGAAATGATAATTAATGCAATGATAAAGATGATGGTTATGAACAGTAACCCTAAAATAATTCCTATAATTCTACACTTCCCTCTCTTGACCTCTTGACCACAAGAGGTCACCATACATTATGTTGGGTCACTCCTTGGCCCATTCAGCTGCTCCCCTGTCCATCCCAGACATCATGGACATTAGGATCACTGTTCTTAGCTCTGACCCTCTCTTGGCATCCTGTGACTTAACAAATCAGACAACCTCATGTCATCTAGGTGGTCTTAGTTATAAAATGCCCGCTCCCACTTGAGAACACTTCATGCTTAAGTGGTCTCTGCTCCTCTTCTGGGTCCCACTCTAGTGGAAATCTGGCCACCTGCAAAGGAAACAAAACACTTTCTCCCTACTATGCTCTAAGTTACTCTGTTCCTCGATTGTTCTCAAAACATGAACCTAATTTCGTATTTGGTTTTGACTTTTATTCCTATATAATCTTAAACATCACTCATCTCAATCTACAGCTTTCTAACAGTCTTACAGCACTGCTGTCATACGTTTCCTGTTTTTCCTTATCTGATCATCAACATCCTGTACACAAAACTGTCACTGCTGCAAGGGCCTACCTTTCATCTAAAGTCACCTCTCACAAGCAAAATCATCATAAAATCATTATAAGGGCTTATTCTACTAAAAGGATCAAAGAAAAAACAACCACTTTAATCACTAAGTGTAAGCACCTAGTTAATTGCTCCTGTATTTTGAACTCTCATTTCCTGGGTGATAACCTGTTTGAATCTATCATTTTATTTCATTTTGCTGCTTTTAATGTAATGACTCCTTCTAACTTAAACTTTATCAGACTTAACCAACATATATAAGCTTTCTCCCTTTGCTTCTGTTTTCTGTATTTCTGTATTCTGTAACTGCTTATTATATAAGAGGACTAAGTTAGAGCTGCATCTGTTATCTCAATATTTTATATATCACTCAGTTTAGTTACAAGCAAAACTCCTATTCAGTTCCTCTTTCTGTCATTTGTTATTGGGCCAACTCAAATTCAGTTAAAAGCTAAAGGAATTTCAGGCCCTAGGCCTCACCTATGTTTAAACCATATGTGTTTGTAGCGTGAATGCTGTTTATCCTTCTGTTGCTCCAAGTCCCCTACAATATATCGACTGAGACATAACGCTCATCGAAGCTTGTGACCTTCAACTGGACCGAACCATCAACTCTGTTAATGAGCACGATTGCAATGTGTAAGAAAAAATCATTTCTACATATATAATCTCCAATATTATTCATTTGAGTCCATACCACTCTTAACATCCTCATAAAAAGCTCTCCTCTACCCTAGAAATAAATCTATTTACTATCTGTTTCTAAAGCCTACATTATAACAACATTCTAGCATTATGTCACTGTTACAACTTATCCTAAAAATCAAAAAGAAATCCCACATTTTCTACTCATAAAATCTTCACTATTTTCCCCAAAGCATATCCTTTATTCCCACAATTTCCCCTTTAAGTTTGGTGTACAACTTCTTATTAACACCAGCAATTTATCTTCTAAACCTAATTCAGTTCATTTTAATCCTTTCTTTTAACAAGTCCTCAGTTTTACTATATCTAGATTATCAAACAACCCCAATCATTATAAAATCCTAGTAAAACCCCTTTCAAATTAAACAAATTAAATCTTAAACCCCTCTCTTTTTGACACATCTCATGTGGCAAAAAACTCAACATCTCCACCCAAGCTTAACAAATTAAAAGGAAAAAGGTTAGTCATTTCATTTCCCAGAACCGCTCAGCAATTCTCCTCTCCGGTGTTTTGCTTCAGCCCTGAAAACCTGTGTTTAAAGAACAAAATCAATTTAATCATCATGTCAAATCTCCTCCAACTCGTTGCTCCATGCAAAGTCTGGATCCTTGGAACTTCCTGGAAACAAAACCTGTACTTTACATTTCATACTCTCCCTCTATGATCCAGTCTGTGTCATGACAAAAACAAACTTAAACAAAACAGTTATTAATCATGTGTCACCTCAGTTCATGGTAACTTAAGTTACACCAAACAATGTTTCCCTTTTAGCATTTAGCATTCTATAATGTAATAACATGGTCTAACCCAAATCAACAAAGCAGAAATTCACCCAAAGGAACATCAGCATCCCCAGATTTAAGTCTTCCACTTCTCCTGTTTGTCAACCTTTTATTTATTTCCCCCCTTGGTCCAACCACTCACATTCACTCCCATGCATTCACACATGATATTTTTTTTCGTTTTCCTTTTTAGGAAAATAGTTCTCTATACTTTTGACTGGATTGAATCGATACAATCCATTTTTAGACAGAGACTTGCCGCCAATCAGTCTCTGATTGTAATCAATTATAATTCTGTAAAGCCCACCTGATTTTCGTACTTGGTAATTTTGTCAGCGCCGTCCGTTCACTCTCTTCCAGGCCTGCTTAGAACAAAAATGAAAAAAGAGAGCTGATTATTAGCTCATCAAAGTACCAAACAAAATCACCTGACAGGTTTTTTCCTGAGTGCACTACTACAAAAAATTTTTGGGGCCCCTCTCAGACATATCCATGTCTCAATTAAACACCCTCTCTGGAAATGAAACAACAGCCTCAAAAATCTGAAACAATCTTAAATTTCACCCGTTCAACACACCGAAAACCTCGTCAAAAGATCAAAGATCGTTTGCACCATGTCACCCTTCCTCACTTTGCCATGTGTTCATTCAGCACAAGATAAAAACCAATTTCAACCACATATCATCCTTAAATGATAAATTTCCTGTCCAAGTCTGCCCCTCTGAACAGACCTGACCACCGTAATCAACTATCCTGATACTTTACCATTATATATTTCGCCAAATACTCTTCATCAGCCCCGATCTCTCTCTTGAACTGAAAGCCTCCGACACACACGCACACAGGAAGTGTCTTTGTCACTCACTCACTCCAGCTAATTTGCATAAACCCACAGCTCAACAGCCAACTTAACAAGAGGAATACATGTGTAAACCTTATCACATTATTGAATTATTTTCATTTTCTTTCTATACTAATCACTTACTTTGATAAATCAGTGCAAGAGCACTCCTAAGTAATTACTCCTCTTTTGTTTTTGTTTTTTTTCCATAACTCACTCCCTTGTCATACAGCTTCGTTTGAGTTATTCCACAACAACTCTATTTTATCCAAGTGTGTTTTAAGTGTATTTTCTTCAACATTCACACCATTTTAACCCTCATGAAATTACCAGGCTGATTTAATTACATATGTTTGTGTTCTTAGCCAGGTTTTAAATCATTATTTGTTCATTAATCTTCATGAGCTTGTCTCTGTAAGGTTAGTGCATTTTCTGTTTGTATGTGTGATTCTTATAAATGTTTCTTTATGATCTTTGTGATCTTGTAAATGTTTCTTTTCCAGTGTTCCAAACTCCTTTTGACAGGGTGTGTTTTCTCTCTTTGGCTCATCACTGGTCATTGTGAATGACATTTCCCCTCCGCCTGTGCCCAGTGGCCTTACCTGTTAAATCCCGTCTCCTCCAGTGACTCCAAGGTCACTCCGGGACTTAGGTTCGAGCAATCGTGACTGCGCCTTGCCTTAGGTTGTCCCAGGGTTTCGAGGTGGGATCTTACCCGTCATGGGCTGTCCAGCCTTCCATGCCCGCCTACTACAGTGGCCAACTGGGCAAGGGTGTTATCAGGCCTAGGGGACACACTGGACTGGAAATTAAAGGAGTGTAAACTGCTTTCTTTATTAAACTTTCCAACAATAATTTCACATGTAACAGTTTGTGTACGTGCATTTTCAATTCATTAATGTAATTGTTAGTTCCTGTATTTATTTCTCTCGGTCTGTCTCTTTTCTAAACCCTGTAATTAATATAATTTTATTACTTTATTACTTTTTCTTAAAACATGCATCCGCTTCATCTTCTTAGAATTTAACTCTGTCTATTTCTCTGGGTGCTCCCCTGACATCATCAGTCACACACACCTTCCTCTCACACACACTTTTAAATATTCTAACCTCTTTCAGACGCCATGACTCGTCTCACACACACTGCCTTCTCTCTCTCAAACTTCCATTTTCCACTCACTCAGACAAATCATGCAGAGTCACTCAAATCAAATACTGACAGCCTTCACACAGTTAAAATCACACAAAATACGCTTTCATACGAGTATTTTGGACATGCCTTCCATGATCAGAAAGAGCAAGTCAAAAGAAAAAAGAAAAGAAAACTGAAACCTCTCATCGTCTCGCAGCTTCTCCCCACACACACATAACTGAAAATAAAACACACCAACATTTATGGCTCACGAAATATACATCTATCAAAATTCAGTCATTTCCTATGCATCCACACTAATATATTCACACTGTATTTACACTCTCATAATAAGCAAAACCAACCTCTCATATACAGGCATTTAGCAAAAAGCTCTCAGTCCTCTCAAAATTGAAACCACCCTCTCTGCGCGTCACTGCTGCTCATTTGCATTTACACACACCATCCGTGCACATCCGGCTGTGCATTACTGACACAGAGACTGATCCTACTCATAGATCTCATATTTTATATTACAGACGTCTTTAATTACAACTGCACAGATTTTTTAGGCCTTTTCAACTCCTATGTAATTTCGATAATAGAACATAACGGCTCCAACCGATCAGTCCCAGACTTTTTGTGCTCAATTCACCAGGGCGGTCCCAGACTGTCCTGTCCAGATCTCTAAACCTAACTTAATTTGCCAGCATACCCAATAAGCTTAAAAAAATAGGAGACTCTAACTCCTAGCAATTTCAGAGGTTCCCAAGTTCTCTCCCGCTGTCGACGGTACTATCCCTACTCTTCAGGGTAGGCCAAGGGTCAGCGTCCTGCCCAGGTGCAAGCGTTACCAAGGAGAAAATGCGCTTCTTAACAGACGCCGCTGTCGTCCTAGAAAAATTTATAACAATTTGAAACAACAATCTACACCCGGAGCCGGATAAGATTGAGGCAGATCTCCCGTTGTGGACATAAGGGACTTGAACCCACGAACTGACCATCACACGTAGATCAAATGACCAACGGGGCTTCACCCCACACAATGACCAAATTCCCTATCATTCTAAGTTCACTTAGCAGTCCAACTGCTTGGCAGTCCAACTGCCTTAACTCTCTTCATTCCTTTATTCTCATTAACTCAGTACTGTCACTTATAAACTTCCATTTCATTATCATTACTTCAACCGGTAAACTTCATGAAAACTTCACCAAAATTAAAAAACAGACATTCACCAGTAATTTTCAGTGAGTAGACTTTAATTTGACATGTCCAATCTAGCACATTTTGGAAAATTCAACAGGTATGTGCCTTACCTTTTGTTATATGCCGGCTTGTCACTCACTTTGACCACTGACCAATGCCTGAGCGCCTGACGCCTCGGACCTTTCTTCGTCCTGTCTCACTTCCCCCCTCGGACGAAGCCCCCAAATGTTAAGGTTCAAAAATATAGGGAAGGAAACACAGGAGGAATGCAAGTAACCACACTGGTCCAAAGGGTAAAGACGATGATTTTAATGAAATGACACGCGTGGGAGAATGAGCGGACTCCGTAAGCAGACAGCCCCACAATCTCATCCTCCTAACATCAAAATACAGTTTTATATGCATCAGAGTATATTTAGTGACGCCCCTCATTGCGTCATCACATACATCAGCTTCAAAACCACAAATGTTCTATTTGACAACTTAAGGCACAATTAAAAGTACACTGGCTTCCATCTTCTCCCCGGTGGTTTCCCGTAAGCCAGCTCAGCTCTCGCATCGTGCATCTACTGCTTCATCAGTCAACTCTCACCTACACCCTAACAGTGTGTGTGTGTATGTGTCTGTGCGCACGTGCAGTGCGGCGGCGTGCATGCTGTGTACCGCGCACGTGTCATGACCTCTCACTATTTGTCTGTCTGTGCGTGCAGAGTTTGCATCTGCTTTTCTGAACCTTAGTTGACCTTAACTTAAGCAACTTGAACTTTCCCCTATCAGTGATTCCTCTAACTAAGTGTGCGTGTGGTTACGTGTATGTCCGAACCAAGACTATATATGTGTACTCTACTGAATTAATGTTTTGATCAAAAGCCTCTACTAAAAGCTTAAATCAAAGATAAATGCATACTAACTCTTTGGCTCTTTGGCTTTCACTCGCTCTGCTTTCGGTTTCGCTTCTGCAAAAGCACACCGTTTCCTGTCAGCCTGCAACTCAGTTTTCTCCCCCACTGAAGACTATGTGTAAGAATATAAAACATTCAGAAACCTTTAACTTATAGATTCAACTGATTATAACTGAACCTGTAATAAACCTGTTAATATTTGATTATGATAACCCCTGTAATACAAATTATAACCTAATGCCAGCACTTCAATAAATGCTTGGATGAAATGATAATTAATGCAATGATAAAGATGATGGTTATGAACAGTAGCCCTAAAATAATTCCTATAATTCTACAATATATACACATGTATATATATATATACACATATATATATATATATACGCAGCTCTGAACTGTTGTAAAGGGACCTCTGGCTAATATGTCGGGTTCAGTGTCTGGCTCGCACCTGGAACTAGCTTTACAGTTTTGGTCAACTTTGCTAGTGAGAGACAGAGAGAGGCGTTGAAAGGCTGCTCCAACAGAACTTATTGTTTCGGAGGAAAACACGAACACAGTGTACAGTCGAGTCTAAATAGCGTACTTACATCTGGACTCGTCAGGCACTGTTTTTGGCTGCAGTGGTTATTATTACATTTACATGCTTCCAGCTCCCGTTTCTGCTTGATGACAGCTCGTACTTTTCCACTCTCCTTTCTCTCCCTCCCTCGCTCACAGACACTTAACGTGTACGGCAGTCCATTCTCCCTGCAGCACGAACTACACTGCCCATGTGGGCACATTCTTTATCGCTATGCCTGTAACACTCTGCCTATTGCCTTCATATTATTAAATAATTTTTTGAACAATAATTATTGAAAATATTTTGTCATGTCATTATACTGCCGCAAGTAGAGGTGGCATGGGCCGTGAAACTGAGACACAGGCATTAGAGCCTCTTAATGCTGTTTTGTTTGGGTTTCCACCAGAGTGGAATTACCAAAAATAGAGAGGGCATAGCCTAACATACGAAATAGGAAAAGAATGATGTGTAATCTATTTATTTCAACAAAGTAAATGGTAAATGGCCTGTATTTATATAGCGCTTTTCTGGTCCCTAAGGACCCCAAAGCGCTTTACATATCCAGTCATTCACCCACTGGTGATGGCAAGCTACGTAGTAGCCACAGCCATCCTGGGGCGCACTGACAGAGGTGAGGCTGCCGGACACTGGCGCCACCGGGCCCTCTGACCACCACCAGTAGGTAACGGGTGAAGTGTCTTGGACACAACGACCGAGACTGTCCGAGCCGGGGCTCGAACCTTCCGATTACAAGGCGAACTCCCAACTCCTGAGCCACGATCGCACTGTATGTAACTGTATTCTGAATACCACCTATCCATCCATCCATCCATTCGGTTCCGCTTATCCTTTTCAGGGTCGCGGGGGGTGCTGGAGCCTATCCCAGCTGTCATAGGGCGAGAGGCGGGGTACGCCCTGGACAGGTCGCCAGTCTGTCGCAGGGCCAACACACAGGGACAGACAACCATTCACACCTAGTGACAATTTCGATTATCCAATTAACCTATCCCCACAAGCTGCGTGTCTTTGGACGGTGGGAGGAAGCCGGAGTACCCGGAGGGAACCCACGCAAACACGGGGAGAACATCCAAACTCCACACAGAAAGACCCTGGCCTGATGGTGGAATTGAACTCAGGACCTTCTTGCTGTGCGGCAACAGTGCTAACCACCGTGCCACCGTGCTGCCTATTTAAACAGTAACTGTAACGGAATACAGCTATTCATATTTTGTATTTTAAATATGTGACAGTGTTACATGTATTTCGTTACTCCCAAACACTGCAAACATATCTGTAGTATTATTAGAATCATGAGATTACAACACATTTACCTCTCCTCCACTTCTTTGAAGTGTCTCCCAGTCGCACTGGTTAGCATGTTTTGGTTCGTGCAACTGGTCCGTCGGGTTATTGTCTCCCCAGGAACATTTCCGTTGTGTCTTTTCCTATTTCCGTTGTGTCTTTTCCTATTTCCGTTGTGTTGTGTGTGCTTTTGCAGCGTTTTTCTTTTTGCAGCATTTTTCTTTTTGCAGGTGTTTTTCTTTTTGCAGCATTTTTCTTTTTGCAAGTGGTTTTCTTTTTGCAGCACTTTTCTTTTTCCAAGTGTTTTTCTTTTTGCAGGTGTTTTTCTTTTTGCAGCATTTTTCTTTTTGCAGCATTTTTCTTTTTCCAAGTGTTTTTCTTTTTGCAGGTGTTTTTCTTTTTGCAGCATTTTTCTTTTTGCAAGTGTTTTCTGAAGTTGCAGTCCATTTGGCCTCTCAGGGCCACCGTAGTAGAATTCTGCAATTCTGTTGAAGAAAGATGTTGAATCTATTTAATTATTTTTTAAAAATAATTTGTTTCTGTGCATTTTTTTCACCCTGCATCAAATTAAAGTTGATTACATCGATTAAGCATCATGAGGTGGAGGGTGGGGGGGTGGTTCCCTATTTTTTTTTTTTTTTTGCTGGGAGTTTGCAACCCTATTAGTTAGGTTGCTTAATATTTCTGCTAAGTACTCTTTAAAATACAAGAATTGGGAGGATGGAGTAGGTTTAAGTTAGGTTTTAAGTTAGGTAAGGTTTATTAGATTGATCAGTGTTGCTGAACTATGAAATATTTTGGGTGCAGTGTATTTTTTACACACAGGTATAACAGAATAGCTTTAGTGTGGTTGTTTATTTAAACTTGAGTATGAACTTATACAAAATGCAGCAAGAAATTAAAAAAACAGTTTTATTGATTAAAAAACACACAATATCGGATTCATATCGGTATCGGCAGATATCCAAATTTATGATATCGGTATCGGTATCGGACATAAAAAAGTGGTATCGTGCCATCTCTATTACAGAGTCTGGCAGTCTTTGCATGATGTCCACGTCACTGTAAGCTTCTAGCTGACTCTCAGGTGTGACAGGTGTGCCAGCAGGAAATAGTAATAATAACCTGTATCCTGAGGTTTGTCATGCAGGATTAAAGGAGCCAGGATTTGTTCACACAGCTAGGATTGTATTTTACACTGCCCCTCGGTCAGTATAAGTATCATACAGTTTAAACGAAGCACTGAAACTTGCACATATTTATTACAGATGCATTGAAGCTAATTGGGATATTTACTGTTAATCTATGGCTGCGATTAATCACTTTACTGGAAACTTTATTAACTAGTAACTTCATCAGTCATGACAGAAGCTAATATTTCTGTGCTAACATCGTTTAAACAGTAACAGCTTTACTACAATATAAGCTAACTTTTACACCGTAACTTTAAGCTAGCACCATAAAGACGGTAAAACACGTAATAATATCTACAAATGCATCTTAAAGCTGTTATATTAGCACTCGGTGTATTACTAACATAACCACATTAACATTATTGACACTTGCTGACTTTTAATAGTCATTCTATAAATGCTGTCCGTTTAAATGGCCTTACCTGTAACACTGCTGTATCCCACGGTTCCAGCCAGAGTGGATTCTGGAGTCTTCCACGCTCCTGTTACTGATCCTCCATCTGGATGGATGATAACAACCTTCTGAACAATCTAGCAGGTGGAGATGGTCCATATCTATGGGACTAATTTCTGCTAATAACGCCCATTGTATGGACTGATAACAGCCGAAGCGGGTGAATAAAGTCACCGTGTCGCTAGCTGTGCCATTACCCAGCATACACCTCTCCCTCCATAAATGCAATAAACGATACAAAAGTAATAGCCTATAATTAATTTATCTGCTGTATCTGCTGTTTCTCAGGTAGTTGTTTACATTATATAATATATTGTGTTCAGTACACGTCACTACAATGTGATTTCGGAAATGTATAAATATACGGACAACAGGCTCTTCCGCAGCAATCTCTTGTCGTCAATAAACAACGTTTAGGGAGCTCTATAGTATTCAATGAGAGGACCCTGCACGTCAATTCTCGACACGAGGGGGGTACCCTGCGCGTCGATAAGTGAAGCAGAGGGAGCCTGACCATGCGTCACACATTTGACGAGTTGGGAGTGAGAACGTGTTGCCCATTCATATTCAAATGATGAATAGCAAGATGCAAACTATTTCTCCAGGCTAAGTGATGATCTTCTGACACGCCATTTCCTCTCCAGCTTATGAGTTAAAAGGGAGTTCGAATCCACTGAACGGCTACCCTGAGGTACCCCTGAGCAAGGTACCATCCCTACACACTGCTCCCCGGGCGCTGGATTGGTGGCTGCCCACTGCTTCACTAAGTGAATGGGTTAAATGCAGAGAGAATAATAAAGTATATATCATTATTATTATTATTATCATTATTATTATTATTATTGTTATTATCTGCTTTAACCTACGTGTTTTAGAATTATACCACTGAGTCATCAAGTACTTCTCATTTGAGGCTCTATTTTTCACAGGAGCTACAGTATCCAGAGTCATACGTAGTAAGGAGGCAAAATTATTAACAAGATAACCGACCTCTGTTGGAGTAGTGTTCAGGTAGCTGCTCTGCTCTGTGTTGGTATAGGGCAGGGGTCGGCAACCCGCGGCTCCGGAGCCGCATGCGGCTCTTTAGTCCTTATTTTGCGGCTCCGGGTGGTTTGGGAAAATAGAAGAAGTATTTAGCTGAAGTGTATTTTATTTGTGTTTAGTTCTTTTTTTTTAACTTGTAGTTCTAAATTGGAAGATTATTGTGATTTTGAAATATAAAAATAAAATGATATCTTATTATATTTTTCATCGCTCAAAATAAGCGCCACACTCATGAAGCCAGTGTACCCGCCCAAACGCCGTGCATGTATCGAGACTTTCAACCCCAGATAGGCCGATTATGGATCTTCGGATCCACATTATGTCGGCAGCTGTTCTCCACCGTGAACTATGTTAAAAAACAAACACCGCTCCCGCCTCACAGATGACAGCTTACAGTCCTGCGTAAAGATGAAAGCCCCGATTTGCAGACGCTGTGCGCCGAGGTTTGGGACCAGAAGTCTCATTGTAAACATATCACTGCAGACCCGACGATGTTTGCATGGACTTGCTTTTCAGCATCTCTTTATTGACCACTTTTCACACGCGGTTGCTGTACGCATACAGCCGGCTGTAGCGTCTCAGCTCACAGCCCGACAACACAAGAGCAGAGAGAGCACATTTAAGGCGGCGAGGCGCGATTGCGGGTGCCGCTCAGGTGCGTCCGACTCCCATGCAGCGGCACTGCAGACCACGCCCCGCCACACACATTAACAAGGTAAAACAGATATTTAGGCAGAATTTTGCAAATATCCTTTTTTTTTTTAACGGCATAGTGCTTTTTTTTCCAATTACTTTTTAAAAGACAGGTCAAGGCTCCAAAAGCCCACAGGCGATATAAGGGTGGCGGCTCACAACAGTTTTTGTTTGCTACACGGATCATTTTAGGTCAGCTGGGTGTCTTTCCTTTTGTTATATTTCTTTAAGAGTTTAAAATGTGTTAATTACATAAATAAAATATAATTTTCTCTGTAGCACTTCATGGATTACATAAGCAACACACCTTAGTTGCTCTGTAGATTCTTTTAAAAAGCAGTTAAAAACCTTTCTGTTCAAACAAGCCTTTTGTTGATCTACGTATTTTATATTCTTTACATTATTTACATTTGATATTTTACATTGTGTATAATGTCTATTGATTGTATTGTTTATTTTAATATTTGTGTACAGCGCTTTGTGACTGCCTGTCTGTGAAAAGTGCTTAATAAATAAACTTTACTTACTTACTTTAGTTGTCCGCACAAAGCACAAAAAACAATATATACAGTGTTATCTTCATTTTAGATTTCAAAAAGTATTTGCGGCTCCCAGTGTTTTCTTTTGCGTGGAAACCGGGTCCAAGTGGCTCTTTGGGTGTTAAAGGTTGCAGACCCCTGGTATAGGGCATTGAAGATGATAACAATGGGGGAATTACATTCTGAAAGTCAGTTACAGTGCTTTCAGAAAGACATCTACCGTGATGAAATCTACTGCTGTGTAATCAGTTATTGTAAATTTAAATGTTATCAGGAAATGATCGGACAAGAGAGGGTTTTCAGAAAACCCTGTTACATGCTCCGTTTCTATGCCAGATGTTACAACAAGATCTAGAGTGTGATTAAAGTGGTTGGGTGGGTTCTTTTCACTCTTGAAAGAAGCCAATTGATTTCAATAAGAGATAAAAAGGTGTGTTGAGGCTGTCATTTTTAGCATCTACATGGATTTTAAAATCACCCACATTAATTATTTTATCTATAAATCAAATAAAAACTCAGAGAAATCAGACAGAAACTCACACAAACTCTGTATGGCCCAGGTGGGCGATAGATGGACAAATTAGACTTTTTTTTTGAGTTTTACAATTCTCTGGGTCTTTGGTTGATTAATAGGCTGGTGTGGAAAATTGCTGCCATATCGCCCCTCAATCTGTGCTTCGAGGTGTCTGGTAGTTAGAATCACTCGGGGGTCTTGATTCATTTAAACTAACATAATCATCATGCTTTAACCAGGCTTCCGCAAGGCAGAGTAAATTCAGTTCAATTCAATTTTATTTATACAGCGCCAAATCACAACAGCAGTCGCCTCAAGGTGCTTTATATTGTACAGTAGATCATACAATAATAGATATAGAGAAAAACCCAACAATCATATGACCCCCTATGAGCAAACACTTTGGCGACAGTGGGAAGGAAAAACTCCCTTTTAACAGGAAGAAACCTCTGGCAGAACCAGGCTCAGGGAGGGGCGGGGCCATCTGCTGCGACCGGTTGGGGTGAGAGAAGGAAGACGGGATGAAAGACATGCTATGGAAGAGAGACAGAGATAAATAACAGGTATGATTCAAGGCAGAGAGGTCTATTAACACATAGTGAGTGAGAAAGGTGACTGGAAAGGAAAAACTCAATGCATCATGGGAATCCCCTGGCAGCCTATGTCTATTGCGTATAAATGATGACACTGGATGCAGTGCGTTCGGGTGATGTTTTCCAACTTTACTTTGTAACCCAGAAGTTCCCCCCCCCCCACACAGTGTTATGGGTACAGTAGTCTACCGCTACATATTGCAGCATAATTAAGGGAGGATTCAGGGTCACCTGGTCCAGCCCTAACTATATGCTTTAGCAAAAAGGAAAGTTTGAAGCCTAATCTTAAAAGTAGAGATAGTGTCTGTCTCCCGAGTCCAAACTGGAAGCTGGTTCCACAGAAGAGGGGCCTGAAAACTGAAGGCTCTGCCTCCCATTCTACTTTTAAATACTCTAGGAACAACAAGTAGGCCTGCAGTGTGAGAGCGAAGTGCTCTAATAGGGTGATATGGTACTACAAGGTCATTAAGATAAGATGGGGCCTGATTATTTAAGACCTTGTATGTGAGGAGCAGGATTTTGAATTCAATTCTGGATTTAACAGGGAGCCAATGAAGGGAAGCCAAAACAGGAGAAATATGCTCTCTCTTTCTAGTCCCTGTCAGGACTCTTGCTGCTGCATTTTGGATTAACTGAAGGCTTTTCAGCGAGTTTTTAGGACATCCTGATAATAATGAATTACAGTAGTCCATCCTGGAAGTAATAAATGCATAAACTAGTTTTTCAGCATCACTCTGAGACAGGATATTCTAATTTTAGAGATGTTGCACAAATGGAAGAAAGCAGTCTTACATATTTTTTAATTTTAATTTTAATATGTGCATTGAACGACATGTCTTGGTTAAAAATGACTCCAAGGTTCCTCACAGTGTTACTGGAGGCCAAGGTAATGCCATCTAGAGTAAGAATCTGGTTAGATACCATATTTCTAAGATTTTCAAGGCCGAGTACAATAACCTCAGTTTTATCTGAATTAAGAAGCAGAAAGTTAGCGGCCATCCAGGTCTTTATGACTTCAAGACATTCCTGCAGTTTAACTAATTGGTGTGTGTTACCTGGCTTCATGGACAGATAGAGCTGTGTGTCATCTGCATAGCAGTGAAAATGTATGCTATGTCTTCTGATGATACTGCTTGAGAGAAGCATGTATAATGTAAACAGAATTGGTCCTAGCACTGAGGACTCTCCATTTACATGCAGAAATTGGAGTCTATTAGATAGATATGATACAAACCACTGCAGCGCAGTACATGAAATACCTACAGCATGTTCTAATCGCTCTAATAGGATATTATGGTCAACAGTATCGAACGCTGCACTGAGGTCTAGCAGGACAAGCACAGAGATGAGTCCACTGTCAGAGGCCATAAGAAGATCATTTGTAACCTTCACTAAAGCTGTTTCTGTGCTGTGATGAGCTCTGAAACCTGACTGAAACTCTTCAAATAAGCCATTCCTCTGCAGATGATCTGTTAGCTGTTTGACAACTACTCTTTCAAGGATTTTTGAAACGAAAGGAAGGTTGGAGATTGGCCAGTTTTGTAGGAACCAGGTCTAAAAGATATGTTGATGGTTTGGAGGAAGTAATTATTGAAATTAACTCAGAAGGATTAATTGGAGAAAAAGAGTCTAAGTGAATATCAATGGAACTAAAAGTAGCTGTAGGTAATCTTACTTCTGTGAGATGATTATGGGTAATTTTTTCTCTAATGATTACAATTTTATTTCTGAAGAAGTTCGTGAAGTCATTACTAGTTAACGTTAAAGGGATGGTTGGCTCAGTAGAGCTCTGACTGTTTGTCAGCCTGGCTACAGTGCTGAAGAGAAACCTAGGGTTGTTCTTATTTTCTTGTTGTTCTTCCGCACCTAGTGCTCCAATTACCACTGGGACCACTGTTACCTTCACCCTCCGCATTTTCTCGAGCTCTTCTCTGAGCCCTTGGTATTTCTCGAGCTTCTCGTGTTCCTTCTTTTTGATGTTGCTGTCATTGGGAACCGCTACATCTATCACTACGGCTGTCTTCATCTGTTTGTCTACCAACAGTATGTCCGGTTGGTTAGCCACCACCATTTGTCCTACTGTATTTGGAAGTCCTACGTGATCTTAGCTCGGTTATTCTCCACCGCCCTAGGGGGCGTCTCCCATTTTGACCTCAGGACTTCCAGGCCGTATTCGGCACAGATGTTTCTGTATACTTTGCCGGCCACTTGGTTATGGTGTTCCATGTATGCCCTGCCTGCTAGCATCTTACACCCTGCTGTTATGCGCTGGATTGTCTTAGGGGCATCTTTACATAGCCTGCACCTGGGGTCTGGCCTAGTGTGACCCCAGCCTCTATGGGTCTTGTGCTCAGAGCTTGTTCCTGTGCTGCCATTATTAGTGCCTCGTGCTGCGTTTTAGTCCAGCTTTGTCCAGCCACTGGTAGGATTTCTGGATGTCAGCCCCTTCCTTTATCTGCCGGTGGTACATACGGTGCAGGGGCCTGTCCTTCCATGATGGTTCGTCCTCATTCTTGGGTTTCTGCTGCTTGGGGCCATCTTACTGATGTATTCGTGGATGTTTGTTGTCTCATCTTGGACCGTGGTGCTGACACTCACCAGTCCCCGGTCTCCTTCCTTCCGCTTGGCGTAAAAACGTCAGGGTGCTGGACTTGGGGTAAAACCCTCCATGCATGGTCAGGAGCATCCTTGTCTTGATGTCAGTGGCTTCTATCTCTTCCTTTGGCCAGCTTATTGTCTTAGCAGGTTACCTGATCACGGGCAGGGCATAGGTGTTGATAGCCCGAATCTTGTTCTTACCATTCAGCTGACTTCTCAGGACTTGCCTGACCCTCTGCAGGTACTTGGTGGTTGCAGCTTTTCTAGCGACCTCTTCATGGTTCCCATTTGCCTGTGGGATCCCCAGGTACTTGTAGCTGTCCTCTATGTCTGGAATGTCGCCTTCTGGTAGTTCAATCCCCTCAGTTCTGACTACCTTCCCTCTCTTTGTTACCATCCGACTACACTTCTCCAGTCAAAATGACATTCCGATATCTTTGCTGTATATCCTGGTGGTGTGGATCAGTGAATTGATGTCTCATTCACTCTTGGCATAGAGCTTGATGTCATCCATGTTCCATTCTGTAGTCGGTATCTGTAGCCAGTCTTGTCAATGATCTCACTGAGGGGATTCAGGCCTATGCAGAACAGCAGTGGGGACAGAGCATCTCCTTGGTAGATCCAGCACTTGAAGCTTGAAGTTGGCCTCTAGTGTTGTCCGCCAAATCCCCATTGAGTCCTGTTGATCTTGTATAGTTCTAGGCATTCCAGGATCCAGGTGTGGGGCATTGAGTCAGAGGCCTTCTTGTAATCAATCCAGGCAGTGCACAGGTTGGTCAGCCTAGTCTTGCAATCTTGGGCGATTGCTCGGTCTACCAGTAGCTGGTGTTTTGTGCCTCTGGTATTCTTGCCCATCCCTTTCTGTGCCCCACTCATGTATTGACCCATGTGCCTGTTCATCTTAGCCACTATGATGCCTGACAGGAGATTCCACTTGATGCTGAGGCAGGTTATTGGTTGGTAGTTAGAGGGGACCAGTCCCTTCTGGGGGTCCTTGAGGATCAGGACTGTCCGGCCTTCAGTTAGCCATTCTGGGTGTCTCTAGCCAACTAGCAGCTGGTTCATTTGTGCTGCCAAGGACTGCAGTCAGCTTCTTCAGCCAGTAGGCGTGAACCATGTCGGGGCCTGGTGCTGTCCAACTGTTCATACTGGAGACCCTTTCTTGGATGTCTGCCACTGTGATTGTTACCGAAACCTGTTCAGGGAGGTTGCTGTGGTCTGCCCTCAGATCCACTAGCCACTGAACATTGCTGTTATTGGTTTCTTCCTTCTCCCATATGCTCTTCCAGTATTGCTCCGTCTCCAGGCTTGGTGGTGCTGTTCTCATATTCTTCTCCTCCCACTGAGAGTACACCTTAGCTGGTTCTGCGGAGAACAGCTGGTTAATTCTCCTGCCTTCAATCTCTTTAGTGTACCTCTTCAAGCGGCTGCCCAAGGCTGTGAGTCGTTGCTTGGTCTCAGGTATGGACAGCTTGCTGTACTTGTTAGGCACCTTCTTCATCGCACCTTTCTGCAGGTCCGATAGTTGGACCTCCCTCCGTGCTACCTTGATCTTTGCCTCTAGCCTCCATCTCCATGGAGGTTACTGCTCCTTGTGGCTGTTCAACTTGTAGCCAAGCATTTCACTGATCACTGCTGCCGTGCTGTAGATCAGCTTGTTAGTCTCTGTAATGGTGGCTATAGGTATCGTCCATAGTGCTGCATTAACATCATCTACCAGACCAGAGGGTACTTCACCTAGTCGTGGTAACCGGCTACGGGGGATCCAGGTTTAAAACTTGGCCATGATCCTATCTTCTATCACACTTGAGGCTTGGTACCCAATCTCGGGTGGGGGGGATGATATCATCCCCCTGACCTGGTGTCCTGGCTCCGCCTTGCCGTAGCATTTGTGTTGAAGGAAGGAGACCAGGTACTAGTGAGTGTCAGCACCACGGTCCAGGATGAGATAACAAACATCCACGAATACATCAGTAAGATGGCCCCGACTGACAGCGTGCTCAGTGAATATCTCAGGCAGCAGAAACCCAAGAATGAGGAGGAAGAGGAGGAACCATCATGGAAGGACAGGCCCCTGCACAGTATGTACCACCGGCAGATAGCGGAGGTGGCTGATATCCAGAAATCCTACCATTTCCCGAAGAAAATTATGGGTTAGAGCAGGCAGCATGCTGGTTGGCGCATGCGCACTCACAAAGGGCCCCTCCGACCAAACATACTTACACAAACATCACACTGGGGAGTGTTAAATATCAACACTTCCCCGAGTTCTTTTGATTCCTCATAGGCATCTGATGGAAGACAACACACTGCTCAGTAGACCATTTCACACTTTTATTCTCTTACACAACAATTCTAGAAGGGAGATGCATCCTGCATGATCTTGAAATGCCAGTGCGTCCCTAACAGTTTTATTAGAAGCTGTCCCACTCTAGTCTAAACAACAGTGTTACACAGGCATCCAGTAGTCACGTTGCATAGGGTAGGTTATTGTCTATTAGCTGCAACACATCTTTTCTCAGCTCCGGCGACACTGCGACCTTGCCCTACTCCCTTCTAGTAAATTTCCACTAGCAGATGGTTCCCTGTTATCAACTCTGCAGACAAGTGTGGGAGAGAATCTCCTCCATTCTACCACTAAAGGACACGTAGTCTAAGGTCTTTATTATCAGGGCCACTTCCTTTCAATACTACACTGTAAGATTATATGACACTTATTAATATAAAGTGTCATCTTAAAAGGAAACAGGTGAGAGAGAAAAACAACGAAAGTACACAACATGAGGTAAGAGGAGGAGAAAAAAGCTTCACCCAAACTGAGCTCCTGATGAGAGAACAGTTTGAGGAAAGAAAAAAAAAAAACAGCATAAAAACACATGAATCTTAATACACCATAAAAGCACATGTCAAGCTACAGGGGTGGGTAAGGGGTGAGCGTAAGCTAGTGTAGACAGTGTATCTGGTCCTGTAGCATGCGCTGGGCCCAGATCCGCTGTCTGACCTCAGCGTTGGAGATAAGCATTGGAAGGCATTTGGAATCCAAAGAGTCAAAACAGAGTCTGTTATCAGGGAGGGACTTTTTTGTTGTTCAGCTCCAGCCTTGAGACCACAGCTGGTGCCGATTTGGTAGCCACATGAAATGATGGTGGTTTCCTTTAGTGCGAACAACTGCATGTCAATTTTACAGTCGATCTAAATGTCGGTCACTGGTCTCTCAATCTACAGTTGGAGAGCCGTGAGGTTCTCTGAGATGTTATCAATTTTGTGCTCATAGAGCATAGTTTGAGTACTCACAAATGCCATGAGCTTCTCCAAGATGTCATCACATTAACGCTCAAAGAGCATAGTCTGAGTACTCACGACAGCCTCGATCTTCTCCAAAATCTTATCCATGTTGATGAGCACATTTTAAGAATTCACAACTTGTCCCATCGTTTCAATCATCGCAGGCAGCCTCGTGGGGTTTTGAACAGCCATTTCCGCTTTGCTCAATTTCCGATAAGCCAGGGCCAAGCCATCTCCGATCAGCAAGAACCCCGTTATCATTGTTCCGAAAAGGTAGATGTCTTCAGTGTCCTCGATCAACAGTCTGATATTGATATTACTGAGACACCTCAGTCAATATTTAACCTATTATACTTCAAAGAAATCTAATTAACAACTGTTAACAAGCTGAATGAGGAGAAGGTTTTATTGGAACCACGATGGACAAACAGCACATTCTTCTTTGGCTCTTGACCAAGGCGGTCGCACTTTTCTCCCTCTCCCGTATCTTTCCTGCTGGGCTTCTCATGTCCTTGTCTAGTCTCGTCTACTTTCTACTTAACCCTGGAAGACTCTCACTGTCTGTTCTCTAAAACCTAAAAGAGGAATTATGGATTTGATCAACTGGTCCCTGAATGCCTGACACCCTCTTCTCAACAAGAAGCCTGAGCTTGGGGGAGCCCGATTGTCCTGGAGGGCTGTTTCCCGCCAGGCACATGACCCTCCAGTTTTTCCACCCTTCCATCGTGTATCCGGTGGGGATTCCTCTTTTAGGAAAAGAAGTGCGACCGTGTGGGTCCAACAAAACCTTCTCCTCATTCAGCTTGTTAACAGTTGTTAATCTAACATTAGATTTCTTTGAAGTGTCACAGGTTAAATATTGACTGAGGTGTCTCAGTAATATCAGCAGTGCAATGTTCTGCCCATTGTGCTGAGCAAAGGCTGTGCCAGGTTGAATTTTATTTTATGTGGGAAGTGCCACATTCATTTACGTACATGGAAAAAGAATGACTCAATAACTAGATCGCACGGTGGGTACAAAATTGAATAAATAAGCATAGCTAGAATTCTAGAGACTGCTTCTTTAAATATATAATTGTAAACTGTCTGAATATTTTTCCCCAATGCCTACTTATGGGACTGACAACTATGTGTAGCCGATAGACCTGAAGAATCATTGTATGACTTGTGTTACCAGTACAGAGGTATCACAGAGAGACGTAACAGCTACAGACAACTCAGGTAAGCTCTACATTTTGATCTAATCTAAAGAAAACAAGTCACTGGTTCTGTTTGTAAAGCGTCATTTAAAATAAGGAAATCCAGTGAATTGATTTGTTGAATTTACAGCTTAAAATTTGATAGGATCTCAGCAATAATGCACTTAATCAGCTTCAACAGATACATTTCTGTTTAAGAGTGTAAAGTCTCAGGAAGGATCAATTTGATTTCATTTATGATGGTAGCAGCGGTCAAAAAGATTTTTAAAAAGATAACAAATAACCGTAAGAAAATGTAATTAAGGTTACTTTTAACTTAGTAAATGTAGATCTGTGGTTTAACAGTGCAGCTTCTATTTATCTGAATAATCAATAGTGGGTAAAGCTAGATTTATCTGTCTACCAGAAAAACATATGCACCATTTATGATTCTACATATTTTGTGGGCATCATAATTCTGAATACTTTAATTTTTTTAATCAGTTAGCAAATAGCATGCATATGCTAAGAAAATATCTGGCAGACCAAAAACAATTTTTCAATGAAATTTCTCATAAGTTGTTCATAGTTATTTAATATGTTATTCTGTCATGAAAAATGATCTCAAATAGATTTTAAATTAAATTAAGAGGTCAATTTTGGTGGAATCCCCACTAGTCACATGGACCAAAGCTTTTTTAATATAAAAATATATATATTTTTTAAATTTAAAAGGTTCAGCTGCTTTAGTTGTAAAAATAATATCTATATACTGTAATAGTAATAATATATGTGTGTGTCATGAAACAGAACTTTCTGGATAGATTACAGAAAGTGCTGATAAACTGACTTTTTTTTTAATCATTAACTCATAGTCATAGTTATAAAACCAACCTTTGACTACAGATTGTAAAATGAATCTGATTTTGATCAGTTAATGAATAACAGCATGTACATTTGGAACAGCAGAAATAAACCACCAGTGAACATTCAAATGATGGTGGTTGAGTTCCACTGTAACTTTAAAAAAGAACATTTTAAAACTTTAGGACACCTTCATTTATTAAAAACGGAAGTAACCGCTGACACACTTCTTTATTAGCTTGTTCCTAACTTGTAGTTAAGTGGGAAGGGCCTCACAAATATTAGAGAGTAAATTAACCACTGAAAATGTTTCCATTTGCAAACCTGGATGTTGTGCTTTTCATCTAGAGCAGTGATGTACAGGGGTACTCAAGCTCTTAAATTAGCACAAAAACCATTTCTTCCCCACCAAATTTTTATTCAACATTCTTTAGCTGTGAACAATGTCTCAAAGTAGTGTTTAATGTGAATAAATAGAATTAGACATAAAATAACTGCAGTGAAAATACAAATAGGCACTGTATTACAAAATGAACATGTAATGTAAAAAATAAATTGAAAACCAAAGACCAGACTCCACATGAAGCCAAGTGTGTGTGTGTGTGTGTGTGTGTGTGTGTGTGTGTGTGTGTGTGTGTGTGTGTGTATTCATGCACATGAGTGGCATGTGACACTCAGGTGAGGTGGGCCTTGCAAACATAGGCATCACATTTGCAGCATCTTAGGCTTGTTTTGTTGTCTCTAGGGGCACAGAGCTCACAGCGCTTCCTTTTTTGCCCATTTGCTTGTTGGCGGAGAGCAGCAGCAGCTGAGGCTGGGGCTTGAACACTCCTAACCAGACTGTCAGAGGCAGGTCTGCGGGAAATGTGCTGACGCCGTTGAATAAGAGGAGTCACTAAAGCTTTCCCCAGCTTTGCTAGTAAAAGTCTCCTCTTGAAACTCTTCCCCTGATTCCAGGTTGGGTCGATGGCTGTCCACACCACATATGCATTGTAAGGAGACACATCAAGAATGTTGTGGAACAGTGCCAGGCCGACGGGCTGTCATTCACTTGCAGGTTTGCAGCTTACTGGTACCTGTACCAGTAAGCTGCAATAAAAGGAACAATAAATAAGAGATTAGGAATAATATTTAGTCTGTCATACACAAAATGCTATTATTCACATAAATAAAAATAAAATAAAATGCATGATGGATGAAACTTTACGTTACCTTATCAAGCCAGTCAATGTCTCCTTTGTTCTTGTTGTAGTCCTGGATCATAAGGTGCTTCCTGTTCTCTGTGGTTCTGACAGCAGCATCTTTGTGTAGCGTGCTCATCAGGATGACATTTCTATTCTTCTTGGGAACATATGACACAAGAGTGTGGGTGTCAGTGAAAGGAAATTTTGATTAGAGTGCCTCTCTTCCTCTGGTCGATACCAAGGCAGGGGGAAGTTCAGGCTTGTTCTTCTTCACTGTCCCTACGATGGTGAGCTTTCTTTTCAAAGGGTCCTGACCAAGAGCATATGATTTGAAGAAGTTGTCACATGTGATATTGTGCCCTTGGAGACCGGTTGTCATGTCCAGCACAACATGCATGCCCTTGTTTTTTTCGGCCCTTCCAGTACTGGGTTTCCCCATGTATACCTGCTTATTCCAGGCATAGCTTCTCCTGGCATCACATGCTACCCAGATCTTTATTCCTTTTTTCCCTGGTTTGCTTGGAATGTACACCTTGAAGAAACAGTGACCTCTGAAAGGAACCAGGCGCTCATCAACTGTCAACCTCAGGGTCTGGATTGTACATAACGGGTACCACTTGTTCAGTGGCCAATTCAATAGGTCGTTCAGTGACCCATTCACTGTCCTATTCAGTGGGTGTCGTTCAGTGGGTTGCTCAGTAGTCCATTCACTGAACAACCCACTGAACTACCGATTCAGTGGGATACCCATTCATTTCCTATGGCAGTCACCTTTGACTGGGAACACCACAGATGTAACAAAGTTGATTAAAACACTCAAAATTTAATGAAAGAGGTGATAATCACTGTTATATGTTCAAGTGCATGGTGTGGAGGAGTGTTTTAAGTTGTAAATCGGTCAGATTTGACCCAAACATGACAGGAAGGCTTAAAAAACTCACAGTCAGCGATGGCAGCAAAACATTTTTTGCAGACCAGTCCGTCAAACCTGTAGATGTGTTCACAATGAGTAACAAAATGTTTTCAAGAATCTCATCCAGTTCCTCTATTGTTTCACATACTACTTCCAAAGAGCCATTACATTTTTGTAAAATACAGCACCTTTATTTGGATTGGAGAGTATTCAGAATTTCCCTGGTTAAAAGAAACTTTAAAACCTGGTGTCAAAGTAAGAAAATCACCATGTATACGTACATGCAACGTGCATTTGTTTTAGTTAAATTTATTATGTCTGTAAAGATTTTAAAACTTATGTATAATAAGAAGGTAAACCCAAAACAGGTAATAATAATATTCTAGTTAAGGTACAGTAACATTAAATGTAACAATAAAATATTGGGTCTTTCACTGAATGTGTGTGTTTGTTTTTAACTCAACAGTTTGTAAGTTCTGCAGCTGAATGACAGTGAGAGTATGGCAGCAGCACATGGTGAGTCCAGGCTTTCTCACATTTAAAACGGTGCATGTGCATGACTTTTCTCATTTTCTAACAATAATTTAATTGTTTCATAGTCTCAAGGTTCTCCTGATTAAAGAAGGTTGGAACAAATTGAAATCAAAAACTATTTCATACCATCTGACTTGAGGACAAATAAATGTCCTCATATGCGAATATATAAACACAAAAAGTAAAGAAATTTATCTTTGGTTGATTATTTCTTTCTTGTAACAATGCTTATTGGCAGTAAATCATGTACTTTGACAGTGGATTTATTTTGCATTAAGGCCCCTGTTTGTTAAATAAGTTGTTAATTTTATAATATGTCATTTTTTTTCTTCTGACTTCAATCATCCAATCCAATAAACATTACCAAGCAAGAGTCAGTAACAGAATAAGGTGTTTGGCATTGCCAGAGAAGATCTGGCAAGTTTTTCATGAGCACAGCTCACATGCTCAACTCTGCTTCTAAACCCATAAATGCATGCAATATGTCAACATTTAAGGAGAAATAAACAGGCTTTCAAACAGTATAGGATTTATTGCGAAGGGGCATTGTTACAACAAAGAAAAAAAATCAACTGTCAATCTGTAGGCCCACAAACACCCTATACAGGAAGTTAATTTTGGCTCTCTGTAGAAGAAGTTCTAATCCCTGATCCTATGAGTATTACCCAGTAGACAATGTTGGTTCTGGAGCCGATGTGGGTGAGGGCACTTGCCCAGTACTAACTACCTCAAAATCTTCCAGGTGTCTTCCCTGCTAACACTGATAAGAAGAAACCTAAGTAGGCTTGCTGCTGGTCAAATCGGATCAGTTACACTTCTTAACAGTAGCTCCCCTCTTGATCGTGGCACGTGTTACTCCTGGGATGACTTTAGCAGCCTGACAGCAGGCTCCAAGGGAAGATTATTTTATTACACTGGGGTAACTTGTAAGAGCTATTTGCAATAATAAAGAATAATACTCAAACATCTACCATTACTGTTTCACAAAAGGTTAAAAAGTGAATTTCTACAATTTAGAATTTAATTGTATGAAATTTTATTAAAGGAATTTAGCAAGAGAAAAGCAAAAGCAACTCAATAATAATAATCCTGTCACGGTTAGCCGGGGAAACCGTGTGGAATTATTAAAGGGCCCAAGATGCGGCACAATTGAGGTGAGGAAGCTTTATTTATGGAGCGTGCACATACAGCAAAGGCAAGGGTGGCGAAAAGAGAAAACCCAAACTGGGAAAACTAAGCAAAAACAAACCTGAAAACGGAGATGCAGGGAGACACAGAAAATTATGCAGAATGACGCAGAGAGTGAACACAGAATGACGGACGGAGATTACACATACGAACCAGCAACTAACAGAGGCAGACACAAGGCTTAATTACACAGAAGGATAACAAGGGAATGAGAGGGCAGGAGGGAACAGCTGGGAGTAATCAGACATGATGGGACAGGGGAAAACGTAAACTGAACACACTGAGATCCAGTTTCAATTTGTACATGTAAATGGAGAGTCCTCTTCACACACTAAGGTCAATTATGGTGTTCCACAGGGTTCAGTGCTAGGACCAATTCTGTTTACATTATACATGTTTCCCTTAGGCAGCATCATTAGAAGACATAGCATACATTTTCACTGCTATGCTGATGACACCCAGCTCTCTCTATCCATGAAGCCAGATAACACACACCAATTAGTTAAACTGCAGGAATGTCTTAAAGACATAAAGACCTGGATGGCCGCTAACTTTCTGCTTCTTGATTCAAATCAAACTGAGGTTATTGTACTTGGCCTTGAAAATCTTAGGTATTTAACCAGATTCTTACTCTGGATGGCATTACCTTGCCCTCCAGTAATGCTGTGAGGAACCTTGGAGTCATTTTTGACTTGAATTCAAAATCCTGCTCCTCACATACAAGGTCTTATATAATCAGGCCCCATCTTATCTTAATGACCTTGTAGTACCATATCACCCTAGTAGAGCAATTCGCTCTCACACTGCAGGCTTACTTGTTGTTCCTAGAGTATTTAAAAGTAGAATGGGAGGCAGAGCCTTCAGTTTTCAGGCCCCTCTTCTGTGGAACTAGCTTCCAGTTTGGATTTGGGAGACAGACACTATCTCTACTTTCAAGATTAGGCTTAAAATGTCACAGAATGCCAGGGCAAGCCGTGGGGGATGTTGGAGAAAGGACCCAAACGCTGGACTTAGTGCAATGAACAATGCATTTATTTACAGTGGGGTAAAGGTACACCACACAATAAATCTCCAAGGTGCTCCCTCAACTCCTGTGTTGCGCCTTCTCCTAAGTGCTGGTATTCCGTGCTCTCTGCTCCTGTGCCTACGCAAACCCCGTGTGTCCTGCAGTCCTGTGTTCCGCTCTCCTCCTGAGGAAAAACAACAGACGCAGCCATTATGGCACCAACTCCAGCAGGCATACACTAAACAGTACTTGAGACACTGACATGGAGTCTAACTCAACGATCCTGCACCGGAAGAAGCTCCATCTCTCTGCTAAGTAGCTCCCCCGACGAGCCTGATCAGAAGCAGGTGTGTGAGAACCTAGGCGTGACCGGCAGCTGGCAGGGCCACACCCATCAGGCCTGCAGGTGGCTGTCCTTCATCCTCCAGCCACACCCGCAGACACACCCGCACACATATACACCCACCAGCATGGAACACAAGAGCACAGTGCAGAAAACATACATCCAATACAATAATAATAATAATAATAATAATAATGATAATAATAACAATAATAATAATAATAACAATAATAATCATAATAATAACAATAAAGTTCCACACTGCTCATGGACCCCGAGTCCCCGGGACCAGGTCCGTGACATAAAACTTTCCTTTTTGCTAAAGCATATAGTTAGGGCTGGATCAGGTGACCCTGAATCCTCCCTTAGTTATGCTGCAATAGACATAGGCTGCCGGGGATTCCCATGATGCATTGAGTTTTTCCTTTCCAGTCACCATTCTCACTCAGTATGTGTTAATAGACCTCTCTGCATTGAATCATATCTGTAATTAATCTCCGTCTCTCTTCCACAGCATGTCTTTATCCTGTTTTCCTTCTCTCACCCCAACCAATCACAGCAGATGGCCCTGCCCCTCCCTGAGCCTGGTTCTGCCGGAGGTTTCTTCCTGTTAAAAGGGAGTTTTTCCTTCCCACTGTCGCCAAAGTGTTTGCTCATAGGGGGTCATATGATTGTTGGGTTTTTCTCTGTACCTATGAAGCGCCTTGAGGCGACTTTTGTTGTGATTTGGCGCTATATAAATAAAATTGAATTGAACTGAATTGAACTGAGATCAGACACGGACCTTCAATGTAAAACAGGAAAAACACACACACACACACACACACGCAAAGACACAGACTCAAAGACGCGGGCTTAACACAGAGACCTGACTACACTAGAGGGGATACACAGGCAGGGATGACACCAAACAGAGGGAGCACAGGCTAAACACTGGGAAACCGAAACACAAACAGTCATAATACATAAAAGTATCAAAAGTAAAAGTACAAAAACCAAAAACACTGGGTCACCGACCCAGGACCGTGACAAATCCCAAAATAATCAAATCCCTTAAACTATACTTATCTAAATTATCTGACTTACAAGATTTAACATAAAGTTTAAAATTTTACTTTAAAATAAATTCATTACATTTTCTTTGTTATATTTAACATAAAGAATTCACATTCAGTCACATATGGATACAATCCACTTTATGTTTCATTCAGATTAAGTAATTCTACTTTAATTACATTTTTCTCATAGATATTTCTGTTGAATATGTTGGCATATATTTTGATTTGAAGTGTTTCTGCGGCTGTGTTAACCATCAGTAAATCCAATATATAACATTTTTCTGTGTTTAACAGTATCAACACTTAATGTTATTTCTTTGGCTCAGCATTATGTGTGTGATGAATTGGCGACAAAGTTCTAATCTTCCTGCATTTACTCGAATTTTGTGGTGCAGTTTTGACACAGAGTCAGACACACAGAAACTACCAAGGTTTTGTGTGTGTTTGAAGCTAGCTCATGTGCACACACACACACGGCACTACAAAACTCAACAGTTTTTGTAGACAGTTATTCTACTATTCAAACTACATTTTTCATTAATATGTTGATCAAACTTATATTTCGTTTATATTATATATAAACGAATATATCATTTATCTTTGATTAAGAATAAAAATGCCTTATTGTTAGGAAAAAGAAAAATGCTCTATGTTAGCATTCTGATCTATTTTAATCACATAAGGCTGATATTAAGACCTTTTAACCTCTCATAGCTGTGATGTAGAGGCGGCGATGGGGGGGACTTCAATCTCTTTCTAGCTCAGGTCTCTTGACACAACCCAACACAAATTTTCTTACTTTTTATACAAAATTTATATAGTGGAAATATGACTTCTCCTGACAGATCAAGGTTCATACAGTCACAGAAAATATGTTTTTAGCCTTTATTGTTACAGGATAATGGAGAGAAGACATGAAAGCTTGGAGACACACAGTAAATGGCCAGAGGTTATTAGTCCTTTATTTATTCAGGTAAAAATCTCATTGAGATTTAAAATCTCATTTCCAAGAGAGACCTGTCATCATGGCAACAAAAGTCACATAAAAGTCACATACCTATATATTATATTTGATCCTTGAGCCTCTGCATTAATTCAATTCAATTCAATTTCATTTATATAGCGCCAGATCACAGCAATACTCGCCTCAAGGTGCCTTATATTGTACAGCAGATCGTACAATAATAGATACAGAGAAAAACCCAACAATCATATGATGGCCTATGAGCAAGCACTTTGGCGACAGTGGGAAGGAAAAACTCCCTTTTAACAGGAAGAAATCTCCGGCAGAACCAGGCTCAGGGAGGGGCGGGGCCATCTGCTGCGACCGGTTGGGGTTAGAGAAGGAAGATAGGATAGAGACATGCTGTGGAAGAGAGACAGAGATTAATAACAGATATGATTCGATGCAGAGAGGTCTATTAACACATAGTGAGTGAGAAAGGTGACTGGAAAGGAAAAACTCAATGCATCATGGGAGTCCCCCGGCAGCCTATTTCTATTGCAGCATAAATAAGGGGGGATTCAGGGTCACCTGGTCCAGCCCTAACTATATGCTTTAGCAAAAAGGAAAGTTTGAAGCCTAATCTTTATTAAACCCAGTTCTTTGATCCCCATGATAGAACAGAGAAAACCCGACTCAGGAGTGGTGAAAACATTTATAATTCTTTATTCAATCATCTTCCGGAAGAGAGAGCCCTGCACAGCCCAAAGCCAGTTGCAGAATCTCTAACATTAGAAGCTAAAAATGTGTCTCATATAGGTGTTATTTTGGTACTTCACACGTCACACATAGTTTCGATACAAACAACTGCTTATATGTTACTAGTTCCTCTTTTTTGTGTCTGGTTTCCTGTATTTATTTATATGCTTGTACAGCTCTACACTAACTTCCTGTTTTTCAGTCTGGCTAAGCACTTAGTTTGTGAGTCAAAAGTGCCCTTGCTTTACAAGCCTTTATTACTAAAATACATAAAACAATATGATCAGAAAATAAGCACTAAGAATATATGTTTATTCCTTAACCCTTGGATGCACAACCTACCAATACCTACCTACACCTACCTAGAAACAATGCATTTTGCTATAAACTTGGTTGTTATTCTTTAAAATCTTTAAAACAAAGAGTTGTAATATTTTCATATTTGAGGTATTCGTCATAAAACATGTTTGTGACATGAGGCCCTTTGCATTTTAATTTATTTTTTCATTAATTTTAAGAAATTGCAGTTTTTGTATCCTTGTATTACTTTTGTATGCTTGCTCTGCATATACTGCAGAAGCTGGGCCTTCCCTCTGAAAGGCACAAGTTGTTCATTCACTGTAACACAATCACTGAGGGTGAATTTCTGCCTGCAGTTGACCAGGAATAGGTCCCATATGTAGCGGAAAGCTGCCATATGGGTTGTTTTCAGTCGGTAGGCTCTGGTCCTCTTGTCATCAAAGTGCAAGAAACGGCGAATATGTTCAAATCTTTGAATTGACATAGTGGCCTTGTACAATGGGTTATGCAGAGGACTCCCAAAAAACCCACTGACTGGTACATCCCAGTTCTTCTCACTTCCTGCAAGAATGGTCAATCAAATGAAGGCTAGGAGCTTAAGTTTGATTACATTTTTCCACTCTTTTCCCCTGTCTGTGGCTACTCTTCATGCCTCCATGTTTGTGCATGTCAGCACCTCTTCTATTATATTATCAGACATGAACATCTTCCAAGCATCTATTGGGGAGACAGTACTAAACCCAGGTGCAAGCCCCAGTATATTGTGGCTAGAGCAGTAAGAGGGGCTCATTCTGTTAGACTCAATAGCCATTTCCTCTTCAGAGGACTCCTCTGTATCTGACTGGCCTTGTTCAGTGGGGGGGGGACAGTCTGGGTCCTCTATAGCTTAGATGTCAGATTCTGAGTCAATGCCTCTTATGGGCTCATCATCCCATCTGTCCTGGATCATTTGTAGGGCAAGGTCCACAGGGATCCTAGCTGGCCTCATAGCAGCGATGTTACTTTAGATATTTTAAAAAAAACCCATCAGAAAGGACAATGTTTGAAATGCACAGGAAACTATAAACAGGGCTGCACATAAATGGTTCGCAGGTGCGCATTCGCTGTCAAAATAAAAGACGCACCAGATAAGAAGTTGGAATGCGCGTTTGCGTACATAAGATGTTCTGGAGGAGGACAGACATTTGTTCAGAACTCTTATAGATGTCGTAGAACCAAGCTCCATGAGCAATTACTTTGGTGTTCCTCCACCGCAAAAGAAGCGGGTATTCTCTGAATTTTAGGGAATACTTTTATTTTGACAGTGAATGTGCACCTGCGGACCACTTATGTGCAGCCCTGACAATAAATCATGTATGTTACTGTGTAAAAATTCATTCCTGATCCATCAGATGAATAAGTGGGACAGTCAGAGCTGCTAAGAATGAAAGTTTCATAGAAGATTCCATAGGAACTGCTTGGGGTCATTTTTGACCCCACTTGTGGAAGAGTGGGGTAGTGATACAAAAACTGCATTTTTTTTTAATTAATGAAAAAATAAATAAAAATGCAAATGGCCTCATGTTACAAACATATTTTATGAGGAATACCTGGAATATGAATATATTACAACTTTTAATTTTAAAGATTTTGAAGAAAAACAACCCGTGGGGTCATTTTTGACCCCACGTGTGCATCTAAGGGTTAACAGTTTACTTTTTTCTACAAAAGTAGAGATAGTGTCTATCTCCCGAATCCAAACTGGAAGCTGGTTCCACAGAAGAGGGGCCTGAAAACTGAAGGCTCTGCCTCCCATTCTACTTTTAAATACTCTAGGAACAGCAAGTAGGCCTGCAGAGCGAGAGCGAAGTGCTCTAATAGGGTGATATGGTACTACAAGGTCATTAAGATAAGATGGGGCCTGATTATTTAAGACCTTGTATGTGAGGAGCAGGATTTTGAATTCAATTCTGGATTTAACAGGAAGCCAATTAAGGGAAGCCAAAACAGGAGAAATCTGCTCTCTCTTTCTAGTCCCTGTCAGGACTCTTGCTGCAGCATTTTGGATTAGCTGAAGGCTTTTCAGGGAGTTTTTAGGACATCCTGATAATAATGAATTACAGTAGTCCATCCTGGAAGTAATAAATGCATGAACTAGTTTTTCAGCGTCACTCTGAGAAAGGATATTTCTAATTTTAGAGATGTTGCACAAATGGAAGAAAGCAGTCTTACATATTTGTTTAATATGTGCATTGAAGGACATGTCCTGGTCAAAAATGACTCCAAGGTTCCTCACAGTGTTACTGGAGGCCAAGGTAATGCCATCCAGAGTAAGAATCTGCTTAGATACCATATTTCTAAGATTTTCAGGGCCGAGTACAATAACCTCAGTTTTATCTGAACTTAGAAGCAGAAAGTTAGCGGCCATCCAGGTCTTTATGTCTTTAAGACATTCCTGCAGTTTAACTAATTGGTGTGTGTTATCTGGCTTCATGGACTGATAGAGTTGGGTGTCATCAGCATAGCAGTGAAAATGTATGCTATGTCTTCTGATGATGCTGCCTAAGGGAAGCATGTATAATGTAAAAAGAATTGGTCCTAGCACTGAACCCTGTGGAACTCCATAATTGACCTTAGTGTGTGAAGAGGACTCTCCATTTACATGCACAAATTGGAGTCTATTAGATAGATATGATACAAACCACTGCAGCGCAGTACCTGAAATACCTACAGCGCGCTTTCATCGCGCTAATAGAATATTATGGTCAACAGAATCGAACGCTGCACTGAGGTCTAGCAGGACAAGCACAGAGATGAGTCCACTGTGAGAGGCCATAAGAAGATCATTTGTAACCTTCACTAAAGCTGTTTCTGTGCTGTGATGAGCTCTGAAACCTGACTGAAACTCTTCCAACAAGCCATTCCTCTGCAGGTGATCTGTTAGCTGTTTGACAACTACTCTTTCAAGGATTTTTGATATGAAAGGAAGGTTGGAGATTGGCCTATAATTAGCTAAGACAGCTGGGTCTAGGAATGGCTTTTTAAGTAAAGGTTTAACTTTACAGCCAGCTTGAAGGCCTGTCGTACATAGCCGATAGCATTAGCCTTATGACATATACTTTGCCTCTATACCTTATAAATAATAATAATAATCATAATAACAATAATAATAATAATGTATACTTTATTAACACTAGATTTACTATCCTGCGCAAATTTGCGTAACTTCCCTAAACCCAATACCCCCTAGAATTACTGGCTTTTTTATTTTCTGGTGCAAGTCCCGAGGTGTTAAGCACCCCTGCTGAGATTTTCACAGGTCGTCAGCTTGTTTCTCCTACAGCTTTTGTTGTGCAAACCACCCATTGTCCTTGAGGCCTGGCACATTTGCATTTGCTCACTCAGAGTTGCTCAGATCCAAGGCAGGCCAAACCTCTGTGTTACAACTTTCAGAAATGCCTGATAGAAATGCTTCAACTTACTCATGAGATTTTGACCACATTTTTTGCGGAAGTCACAACTATATTGAATGCACGACCGTTGTTGCCAGCTGCAAGAAATGCTGTTCCCTACCAAGGTTCGTTTCAAAGTTTGAAAGACTTTGAAATAAAACAGACTTGTGTACCCATATATTGTGAATGTCTGTCTTTTGTATGTAGGTTGTAACACAGAGGTTTGGCCTGCCTTGGATCTGAGTAAACAAATGCCAATGTTGCGCACACACACACACACACACACACACACAGCAAATCTGCATTTATTTGTCCCACAAGTGGAAAATCTGCATTGTCATTGCAAAAAAGTGGACAGAGCAAGGTATAGAAAGTGCACTATACAAACATTTTATATATATATATACATATATACATATTATATATATATATATATATACATACATAGTTATACACACACATACATAGTTATACACACAGACACATCTATATCATATATACACACACACACACATATATATATATATGTATATATATATATATATATATATATATGTGTGTGTGTGTGTATATATGATATAGATGTGTCTGTGTGTATAACTAGACTTTATGCATATTATATAAGGTGTGGCTATATAAATATATAAATATATGTACAACTCTGTGTATATATGTTTATGGACAGGCATGCAGGCAGGTAAGGAAGGAAAGCAGCCTTGCAGGGAAGGAAAACTTGAATCTCTCATGGTTAGGGGTTGGGGAGGTGTGTTTGCACAACAAAAGCAGGAGAACAATGGAGCTGACGACCTGTGAAAATCTCAGCGGGGTGCCAAGAGGTGTTAAGGTCGGGGGGAATTTACGCAAATCTGCGCAGGCCAGTAAATCTAGTAGTAGGGACTTGCACCAGGGAAAAAAGGCTCAGTAATTCTAGTGTTAATCCCTGTGGGGAAATTCCTCTCTGCATTTAACCCATTCACTCAATGAAGTGGTGGGCAGCCATTGGGTGCCCGGGGAGCAGTGTGTAGGGAGGTTACCTTGCTCAGGAGTACCTCAGGGTAGCCGCTCAGTGGATTCAAAAGCATGTATAAATGAAACTGAAAGGCCTGCAGGACCTTAAGACTCAAACAAGTCATGTTCACAACAGAAAAGAGGAACAGACAAACAAAAAGAGATACCAAACATACACATATATCAATGTTATTGTGACAGTAAAGTTTGACTTAATATAAGTCAGTCTTTTAAGTAAAATGTCATTTACTTTTAGTTGTAATTTAAGCATCTATAACATTTTAGTTTTACTTGACCAAATATCATGCGATACTCATAGATTAATTTTTAAAATTGATTCAGTGACTAAAATATAAAGTGTAAAGCTTGTTTTTTTTTTATGTGCTCCACACAGTTTGCAAAGAGTAAACCTGACATCAAAGTTGAAATGTGTTCATATTTCTATTCTTCTCTTCCTTCTAAGGATTAGCATTTTGCCTTATTGCATGAGAAAAAGAGGGTTGCCTGTTTATTGGCACCAGATCAAATATGTACGTCTAACATTACTGCACAAGATTACTTTTGACTGGATCACTTCCAAACTTATCTTGCCTTTCTTCAAAACCTTAATAGGGTTAGGGTTTCATAATTATTTCACCCACTATTTTTGGTCTTTGTCCTTTTATGTGTGCATAGGAGTGTTTATGCAGGAATTAATCTGCATTTTTAAACAGTGCTATACAAATACCATCATTATTACTGATAAGAGTAATACCAGTAAGCAGCAGTGAAACTAAATTCATTACAGAATCTTTCAGCACTGTGGGTCGATTGTGGGAATACACAGACAATTTCCAAAAAAAGTAGCATATAACGGAAAAGATTATTTATTTCTATAATTCCATTCAAAACAAACTTTTATAGATTATAGATTCAGGGCCCACAACTTAAACGATTTCAAGTACTTAGTTGTTTATTTGTACATAACTTAGGCTTCCAGCCCATGAAACCCACGAAAACAGGATTTCAAAAAATTTGAATACTGTGATGACATCAGCCCAAATTTTACAGGTCATGAATGTTTTAAACTGAGTGTCACACACAACTCATCTACTAAACTCAAAGCACTTGCACAGGTTTTCCGAAGTGTCATTAAATTGCTTCACTTTGATCCAGTTGTCTCAGTTGGTTCAATATGGGGAAGACTCCAGACTTGACAACTGGCCAGAAGAGCTTCATTGGCACCCTCCATAGGATGGGTAAGCCACATAAGTTCATAGCTAAGGAGGCTGGCTGTTCACAGAGTGCTGTTGTCAAGCATATCAATGTTAAGTCTAGTGGAAGGGCAAAATGTAGCAGGAGAAGATGCACCAGCAGAAGAGATGACTGTGGCCTTCAGCGGATTATCAGAGAGAAGATTCCAGAATCTGGCAGAGCTCCAGAAAGAGTGGAATGAGGCAGGAGTCAAAGCTTCAAATCCACTTCTGAGCTTGAGCCAACATTGGAAGCAACTCAACTGGGCCAAGAAGAAGATGGACTGGACTGTTGGCCAGTGGTCAAAGGTCCTCTTTTCTGATGAAAGTAAAGTGTGCCTTTCATTCGGGAATCAAGGTCCAAGTGTTTGGAGGAAGATGGGTGAGAAACAGAACCCAAGCTGCTTGAGGTCCAAATATCCACAGTCAGTCATGATTTGGGGTGCAATATCTGGTGCAGGTGTTGGTAAACTCTGCTTTCTTAAATTCAAGGTCACCGCAACAGTCTACCAGAATGTTTTAGAGGGCTTCGTGATTCGATCTACTGAGGATCTGTATGGAGATGCAGATTTCATCTTCCAGCAGGACCTGGCCCCTGGCCATACCGTCAGAAGCACCAAAACCTGGTTTGATTGACATGCCATCACAGTGCTTGACTGGCGGGTGTGAAGAGGAAAATGAAATGCACCAGACCCAAAAACAAAGAAGAGCTGACAGCAAGCATCAAGAAAACCTTGGCTTCCGTAACTACCTGGCAATGCCACAGACTGATTGCTTTAATGCCACGGCGCATCGAAGCAGTGATTAAGGCGAAGGGATTCCCAACCAAGTATTGAAGATTGACATATCATTTTGAAAATACCATATTTTGATTGATTTGATGTGATCCTAATTTCTTTCTTTTTTGTCCTGCAAAAACTGAGAAGTAAATGGTGATGTCTTCACAGTATTCTAAGTTTTTGAAATCCAGTTTTCGGGTTTTATAAGCTGGAAGCCCAAATTATGTACAAATACACAACTAGGTGCTTGAAATCATTGAAGTTGTGGGCCCTGAATCTATAATCTATGAAAGTTTAATGTTTTGAATTATGGAAATAAATAAACTTTTCCATGATATTCTAATTTTTTGGAAAGGGTCTGTAACTTCGAACACTTGTGCAAACACCAGATGTTTTTAGAAAACAGACAAAAAAAATAATACATCACTGTAAAACTTTGCTGTGATGTGACGTGGCTAACCCTTTTTTGTTTTGTTTTTTTGTTATGTTTTATTTTGTTGTTTTTTTTCAGCATTCCAGCTCAGGATTCTGCTTTTGGGAGACAACAAGGATAAACTGAAAGGAGTCGGTGACTTCATCATAGGGAGTAGATATTTTTGTTCACCATTTGAGGAAAGAAAAGTATGGAAAAGAAACTCTCTCACAGTTGTGAAAACTCCTGACATCTTTACTCTATCTAAGGAAGAAGTGAAAGAAGAGCTCAAGACCTGTGAGAGCCTCTGTGCTCCTGGTCCAAATGTGCTACTGATGTTAGTGGAACCTTCTAAATTCACAAAGGAGTGCCAAAAAACTTTCAAGTACATCCAGATGTTTTTTGGCCAAAATTTCTTAAAACGTGTAATGATCATCACAACACATGAGGACAATGAGACAAATGATTATTTTAAAAGGCTTCTAAAAAAATGTGAAGGAAAACAGTACAATATGACTGAACACAATCATCAAAAGCTAATGGAGAAAATTGAAAACATTGCTTATGAGAACAAAGGAAAATTCCAAACAGTCACTGTAAAGACCACAGAACCAAAGTCTGAAAAGGTCAAGCGGACTTTAAACCTGGTTCTGTTTGGGAGGGAAAGAGCAGGAAAGACTTCAGCAGCCAAGGACATTTTAGGTCAGACAGAGCTTCACTCAGTCTCCAACTCATCAGAGTGTGTTAAATATCAGGGAGAGGTGTGTGGACGTCAGGTTTCTGTGGTGGAGCTGCCTGCCTTGTATGGAAAACCTCAGGAGGCAGTGATGGAGGAATCACTCAGGTGTATCTCCCTCTGTGATCCTGAGGGTGTCCATGCCTTCATCCTGGTCCTACCTGTGGCTCCCCTCACTGATGAAGACAAGGGAGAGTTAGAAACCATCCAGAACACATTTGGCTCTCGAGTTAATGACTTCACCATGATCCTGTTCACTGTGGACTCAGATCCTACAGCTCCAACTGTTGTTAACTCTGTGAGACAAAACCAGGACATTCAGAAGCTCTGTGAGAAATTTGAAAGGACATCCATTTTTCTCAACATCAAGGACAAACAGGAGATCTCACTGATGTTAGATACTGTAGAAAATATGAATGATGTGGAATCTAAATGCTTTAGAAAGGAAATGTTAAGAAATCCTCAGGTTAGTGTTCAAACTGTAACAAAGAGACAAAGTAGAAGAAATAAAAATGTCGTTGGTCGAAGAACGAGCAAAAAGGGAGCAGAAAAATGTCACAGCAAAGAGCCTCTCAAGATGGTGCTCATTGGAAAGACTGGCAGTGGGAAGAGTGCAACTGGAAACACCATTCTGGGCAAAGAACATTTTGAATCGAAGGCCAGCTTTGAGTCAGTGACCACATCTTGTCAGAAAGCAGCAGGAGAGGTTGATGTACAGCCTGTTGTTGTGATCGACACCCCTGGATTGTTTGACACAACGCTGTCAAATGATGATGTTGAAAAAGAGCTTCTGAAGTGTATCGACATGTTGTCTCCTGGACCTCACGTGTTCTTACTGGTGCTTCAAATCAGTCGCTTTACACAGGAGGAAAAACAGACTGTGGAGTTGATCAAGAAGATCTTTGGTCAGGATTCCGTTAATTTTATCTTTGTTGTATTAACCAGAGGTGATGACCTAAACAATCAATCAGCTCAAAGTTTCATAGAAACAGATTCTCCTGAATTTCTCAAAAAACTAATTGATGAATGTGGAAGGAGATACCATGTCCTCAACAACAAAGATCAGAAAAACCGCCATCAAGTCACTGAGCTGATGACCAAAATTCAAACAATGGTCGATAACAATGGCAATAACTACTATAAGATACCAATAGAATGTAAATTCAATCTGATTTTGAATGAGATAAAAGAAATGCAAAGAGAGAAGGATGAAAAGAATGACCTCATAAGAAAACATGAAAAGGAAATCATAGATCTGAGAAAAGAAATGGAAGCACGGAAATCTGAAATGGGAGAAGGCTTGAAAGGGAATACTGATAAAATGGAGAAAAAAATAAATACCCTTGAACAGGAGATTGAGAGGTTGAAGAAAAGTCAAGAGGATTACTTGCAGCAGAAAAAGAAAAATAAGTGTGTCTTCTTATAACAATGTAGGTCATTGTTTAACATCTTCAAGTCCACCAACAGCATAAGTCAGGAGGTCCAGTTCACTGACCCCAGATAGCAGAGGGGATCAGTTGCAACTCCTGTCTCAGGACACATGAGTAAAGTATCCGTGTGAATTAGATAGACATCAATGTACTGACTATTTAAAATCAGAGTGGAAAATATTAATAAAAGTCAAAACCTTTCCTTTTGTGTGAAATACAAAGATGGCAACTGAAACTGTTTAATTTTGCATTTTAACATAAATGTGTGACATTATGGATATATATATATATATATATATATATATATATATATATATATATATATATACATATGCAGGTTGTTTTAGGTTTATTTAGCCTTTGCTTTTTTTAGCCTTTGCTGTTCTTAGATTTAATTTACCTTGTATTGTGTATGTGAATCATTTGTCACCTTAGTTCTTGCTTCGTTTATTTTGTGTTTGTATATTTTTCAATCACTTTTTAGAAATGTCTGTGGAAATAAATCTGTGGGTTCTCATGGCCTGTGTGCTTCCTTGTCTGCTTCAGATGAATGTTCGACTTTGTCCATACAGGTTAATTAACAGGATAAGGGATAATTAACAACAGGATTAAGAATTTAATGTCCACAATTAAGATTTTAATTGGATGTTGGGAACCCACAGTGGTTCTGATCTGCTACAATATTGTTTTAACACTGAGATTGGTAGCACTGCTTTGTGGAAATGCTGGTGATTTACCTCAGAGTAATTTGCTTTAAATTATTGGTATATTTGTTTATCCCCAAGTATGCATAGGTACACAATGTTTTTTACTGAGAACTGGCACTAGACTCTGATTTGGGGACTGGGGCCGGGGACACCTGCTTCTTACAACCATACGGGGATGTAACAGGTTGTGATGAATAAAACATTAAGTCAGTTAATTCATTCTAAGTGTCAGAATGGTAGATTATTCAAGGTATGCTCACTGGCAAATGTGACTGACAAGACAGTCAATTAGCCAATCAGTATGTGGTTTCACAGCCAGATCCACCTGTGAATTGTCACATCAAACACTAATCGCAAAGCTTCACAAACCAATGCGTGGAGTCACAGTCACTAGGCACAAATGTTGTACTGTCTATTACACTAACATATCCCCATCTTGAATATGATTTTATCGAGATTGTCAGGGTGAACCATGTGTTATAACATCCAGTGTGTATTAATTACTTTTATTTCTATATTCATTTTAGTCTTTATTTAGACCAAAATAATTCTAACTGCAGGTCACTCAGCAACCATCCTGAAATGTATCTGAGTACTTATTTTAAAATATTATTGTTTTCAATGATCACCATGACATAGAAATGTTGCCATTTCAGATTTCATCCATAGATTTAAGTTCATCATTCTTTCAGCATCTCTCTCTGCTTAACAGAAACCACTTATGTTAAGGAAACAGCTTTAATATTTTTGTTGCTCGGAAAACTGATCAGTGTTATCCACCTAATCCTTAACCTAAAGATAAAATTCATTAGAATTTTAACTCCAGTCTGCTGAAAATTACTGACCATTGAATAAAGGTTAAGAATTCAAAATAACTGATTTCCATTAGCTGGCGTTCTTAAAAGGAGTTCCTGGGGACGGCTTCACGTAAATAAAGGAAACTGCCATTAGGAAATGTTCTCTCATTAATGTCATGATCCATCAGTGGCGGCCCTGACTATCAGTGGTCATCTGATATTCACACCCACGCACACACCTGTGGCACATTTCGACTGAATAACACCAACCATATTTAGGGCCTGGTTGTAGTTAGGGATGTGTATCGTTTAGGTTTTATCCGATACCGGTGCCAAACCAGTACTTTTTAAACGGTGCTTGAACCGGTGCTTAAAGAACGGAGAACACAAACTTTGTCCAAAAACCTCTTATGTTTTTATTTTTAGCAGTCTCTTTTTTTCTGTTGCTTTTCTCCACGTAATACCAAGCAGGTATAAGTGTGTTGGATAGATCATCCCTGGATCGGGGCTGATACCTCGGATTAAGGGCAGTGGACATCTCCATGAATTAAAAAAAACAAAACAACAAAATTTATAAATAAAAAATTTTGTTTGACTTGAAATTTCCACATAAAATAAATAAAACATATAACCCATCTCCCTGAATAAAAAGAAAATACATTTGAATTTGAATTAGATTTTTTTCTTACAGATAAAAAAGACAAAGTACAAACATATAGCTCACCCTTTATTCAAATATAGTTTACCTATAAACACCTAAATACATATTTACACCAACAATTTAGAAAAGAGTTACAAGCTAAGCAGCTATGAACATAGTAACTTATACAGTATTATACAGTCTATGCGATACTATTTTTTTATGTCAAAGTAATACAACGTTTTTCACCTGAATGATGGTGACTCCACCGTTGAAAATGGATGGAGATCTTTGACTATAAATTTTGTCACTGCCCTATGAATTTTGTCCACCTTTTCTTTGGTCATTTGAGCCTTTTTGGCCATGGTGAAGGGAGTATCTGCCATCAAACAAGAAAACAGCCGCATGTAACTACAACAGTGTTTGCTAGTTCACCTTACATGCATTAATATAATAACGTGGTTAGCCTACTTAACGTAAATTACACAGAAACAACATTAGGCTACTCACCCAGAGAAGAACGGCTGCTGCTGCCATCATCATCCGTCATCATTTCTGCTACACTGGCAGGGCTAGGGCCAGGACTCTCCTCTTCGGGTTCTTGGGGGATGTTGCTAACTCCGGGTCCAATAACAGGCACCGCACCTGCAGTAGATGTGCTCGGTGTGAGGTCTTGCAGCAAGCTATCAAATAAGGTGCATTTCTCGGCTTTTAAAAAAATACCGTAATGGCACCGGATATCAGTACCCATCCCTAGTTGGAGTGGTGTTCCTCGCCTGACCGTTGTACTCCCTAGTACCTTCCTGGAACGGAACCTGTCTTCTCTGGGCCCTTTCTTATTGAGCGTGAGTGAGAGTGAGCACGGTTTTGGATTTGACTGTGTGGACATAGTGGAGTGTGAGCAAGTGTTTCTCCCCATTCTGCAGCCCTGGACCTGCCCTTGGAAATCCTGGACCCTTCCTCTCCCTGTTTCACTGTATATATGTACATATCAATTCAATTCAATTCATTTCAATTTTATTTATATAGCGCCAAATCACAACAGCAGTCGCCTCAAGGCACTTTATATTGTGCAGTAGATACAGAGAAAAACCCAACAATCACATGACACCCTATGAGCAAGCACTTTGGCGACAGTGGGAAGGAAAAACTCCCTTTTAACAGGAAGAAACCTCCGGCAGAACCAGGCACAGGGAGGGGCGGGGCCATCTGCTGCGACCGGTTGGGGTGAGAGAAGGAAAACAGGATGAAAGACATTCTGTGGAAGAGAGACAGAGATTAATAACAGATATGATTCAATGCAGAGAAGACTATTGAAACATAGTGAGTGAGAAAGGTGACTGGAAAGGATAAACTCAATGCATCATGGGAATCCCCCCGGCAGCCTACGTCTATTGCGCATAACTAAGGGAGGATTCAGGGTCACCTGGTCCAGCCCTAACTATATGCTTTAGTAAAAAGGAAAGTTTTAAGCCTAATCTTAAAAGTAGAGATAGTGTCTGTCTCCTGAATCCAAACTGGAAGCTGGTTCCACAGAAGAGGGTTAGGGATGTGGAATCGAGTCCGGTCCCTGAAGGGTCCAGACAGTGCTCTGTCCATCCCTCTGCCTCTGCCGCTTGTCCCCTGCTGGACACGCCTACGGGAAGGCAGCCGCCCTCTCCCGTGACGCACCACCGTCCAGCCCTCCGAGTCCATCCGGGACCCCATGTTTTGGATATTTTAATTTTTTGTTTTGTGTGTCTCTTGATGTCGCCTTTGTTATCTTTATTTAATAATTGTTTTACTGTGCTATTTATTTCAGTTAGATATGAAAAATATGTGTATATGAATTTACAATCACAAACAAAGGCGAGAAAAAGAAAAACGTAAATGAAATTTGTGTTTTAAATAAAAATAAAAATAAATGAAATTAATAAAGTTTTTAATTTTTAATAAGTGAAAATCAATGAGTTACTGTGCCCACTGTCATGACGTTTCGACCCAAGATAGGTCTTCCTCAGGCTGGGGCACAATGAATTATAAGCTGGGAATGCACAGAGAGAGAGAGATGTTGCCTCTTCAACGGTCAGCTCCCAAATGAGCTCCTCTCTGCTGTGCAGCCTTTTATAGGCTTGGTTTCGTGTACATTAGTTCTTTTGAGTTTTAGGTTAGGCAATGTGTTTTCAAATATGTGTGATGGTTTTATACTACTATGAATGTGTGTTTTTTAACCTTTGTAATGAAATTGCATGAAATGTGTTTTATAAAATGTATTTTGCAAATTATGTGAATTTTTAAGAATTATGTTTTTCTGAAGTAATGTATATAAGATTTAGCAATTTGTGTTTGTATGTTTGTAATCCAATTAGGTTTTTATGAATTTTGTAGGTTTGCCGAGAAATATATTTATAATTTTAAACTTGGATGAGTATGTTTTTTACCGAGTTATGGTTTTATGATTTTTGGGTTTGTATATTTTTCGGCCATATTGTGTTTTTAAGGGTTTTAATAAAGTTTGTGATTTTAATGACTGTTGTTGTGTTTTAACTGTAAATTATGAAGTGATTAAAAGGGTCATAAATCAAAATATCGTGGTTTTAATGGTTTTAATAAAGTTTTGATCCCCAATATGTCCCAATTCCCCATGTGTTGTTTGTTGTACATTATTGTTATTTATTGTAATCAGATAATTATTTATTTATTTATGTATTTAAAGAAATTAACCCCCCCAAAAATGGTTAGGGTTAGGGTAAGTGATTGGGGTGGGGCTAAAATCATAGTGGTTAAGGTTAGGGCAAAGTATGGGGGTGGGGTTAAATAAAACCATAGGGGTTAAGGTTAGGGCAAGTATGGGGGTGGGGTTAAATTAAGCCCAGGGTTAAGGTTAGGGTAAAGTATTGGGGTGGGGTTAAAATAAACCAACCCGAATAGGTTGGAGCTAGGCTAGGGTACGGACCGGGATAAGGACTCCCACCGAATAGTGGTCACCAGAATTTGGGTCGTAATTTGGGTTTAGAATGAAGTGTCTAATTATATTTCATATTCAGTCCCCCCGGTTCTCGTGTGTCCAATAACCGTATCCATTTCCTCTCCATTTTCTTTCGTTCTCCCTCCGTCCAAGTCGAATTACTTTGCAGTCCTAATACCCTTAGCGAATGATATCCATGTGCAATGAAATGTTTTACTAAAAGTGTGTGTGTTTCCTTTTTGTTTTTGATGTTATACCTGTGTTGCATCATCCTGGTCGATATTGAGTTTCCGGTTTCTCCAATATACTGTATGTCACATTTGGAACAGAGAATCATGTACACACAATTGGCCGTGCGTGGCGTAAAAGTCTGAGGGATCTTAAATATAGTTTTATTGAGCCTATTTTGCACAAAGTCCAGTTTAATGAAGGTGCCAGCCAAGACTGTGGTTTTCTGCAACGGCTGTAAGGGAGCAAGCCTTGCCCTCACCAGGTGGTCCTTGAGGTTGCTGTTTCTCCTGTATGCCGAGATTACCTGACATCTACTCAGGAGACCCTGGTTTTCCATGATCATCTTATAGTTATTTTTGAGTTTGCAATTGAGTAACCTGCTCCTAGGTGAAAAGGTGGTGATGAGTGGAATCCATTCTTTATTGATCTTCGGTCTTTGGATGTGGAAGGTCTTAAGACAATGTCTCAGGAAGGACCTTGAGTATCCCCTCTTCCTAAGAGCCCGGAAGAGAGTTCTGACTGCCTCGAAAAAGTCTGTCCTTTGAGTGCAGATCCGATGGAACCTAATGAGCTGGGACTTGACGAGACCTTTGTAGGTGTGCCTGGGGTGATAACTGGATTTAAACAGCAATGAGTGTGTGTCTGTCGTTTTGAAATATACCTTAATGTCCAGTGTTTGTTGGTTGTGAAAGGACTGTCCCTTGTACACAGTAGTGTCTAAGAAGTCAATTGACTGATGATCAAATTCGTATTTAAGCCTAATTGAGGGGTCATGAGTGTCCAGTATATTAATGAATTTCTTAAAGTCCTCCTCCGAGTGGTTCCAAATGCCGAATATATCATCTAAGTACCTGAGGTATGTGAATGGTTTCTTCTCACACTTGTTGAGGGCTGCTTCCTCCCAATCCGCCATGAAGATATTGGCATAGGCGGGGGCAAATTTTTTGCCCATGGCAACCCCCTTGACCTGGAGGTAGTACTGATTATTGAATTCAAAATCATTTCGTCCCAAATTTATTTCCAGTAGAGTCACAAGTTCTGTATCAGGTCTTTGATCGTCAGGGTATTTGCCAAAGATCTTTTTAACTGCTCTTAAACCAGCTTCTGTTTCAATATTGGTGTATAAACTGTCGATATCAATGGAAAAGAAGAATGAATTTGGAGGAATTTTTAACTTTCTAATTATGGAAATGAAATGGTAAGTGTCTTTTATGTAGGATGGATGCTTTGTTGAGAGTGGATTTAGAAAGTGATCGATGTACTCGGCCGTGGCGTAGGTCTCACTCCCACAATCTGAGACAATCGGTCTCCCAGCCGGTATCTTGAATGGTATTGTCCATTTGTCGGGGTCCTTGTGTATTTTGGGTAAGATGTAAAATCGTCTTATTCTGGGTTCCACTTCCCCTTTTAAATACTGTTTCTGCCTGATGTTAATGAATTTGTTATTGTACAATTGATCTATTACATGTTGCACCATAGGCACCGTGTGCAGGTAAATTGGGCTGTCTAATTTCCTATAATAATTTGTATCCTCCAACTGACGCATGGCTTCAAAAATATATTGATCCCTACTTAAAATGACAACCGCACTCCCCTTGTCTGCGGGCTTAATTACTATGTGTTTGTTGTGTTTTAATTCTGTGAGTGCCTGAATTTCATCTTCTGTTAGATTTCTCTTGTCTCTGTGTATCTTTTCATGTTTATGAATTTCCTTATTATCTTGTTTAATCAAAAATGAACTTCTGGTGGTAATTTGTGTGGTGGTGGTGTCCAATGTGATGGTGGTGTAAATCGTGGTTTCTCCGTTTTCCTTATTTCCAAAATATGTGGCCAATTTTATCTTTCTGTGATAGTTTTGTATGTCCAATAACAATTGTGTCCTTTGTTTCCTATTGTCTCCCACTGTAGGGATGAACGTTAACCCACGGTTCAGCAGATCTAGCTGCGCTTTGGATAAGCTGAAGTTCTCAGCTACCACCATTACATTCTGAAACATACGGGGTCTGTCACCCCCGTTCCCCTCCTCCACGAGGCTTAAGGGGATTTTAAGTTTAAATGGGAAACCCAGTGTTCCAGCATGGCTCTCCCAGTTTGTCTTGTCCAATGCAGGTTGTCCCATTCAGTCTGAAAGGACGAGCTGGGAAGGGCCGGGATGAAAGGCTGGTTCCTCATGATATGAGCGTTCAGAGTGTGCAAAGTAGTTCGTTCTGCCAACGAAAGCGAAGGAGAATAATTGATCACGGGACCCAAATTTTGAATATGGGAAGTGTTTTTGCAGCTCTGACTGCCCTTGCAGCTGCTTAATTGCAGTCTCCTTTGCCCGCTGCCCCTTGCAGTTGAGGCCAAACGCCAAGACTACCTTTTCCACAACCACTTCACTCGTGGATTTTGCCATCAAGGCCTGGGCATGTCTGAAGTTTGCCCCAGGGTAACTGTCAATTTGCAGGTCCGGGATACTGTATCCCGGAATCCTAGCCAGATTGGAGTCCCCTATCATGAGCCACTTCTTTCTTACACTAAGGCCCCAATCTATCATCTTCCGCTCGGTTCTGACATGTTTTGTCACTCTCAAGAGTTGCGGTTTCGGTGTGGAAGTGAACATGTCTTCAGACGTGTTTCGTGGAGAAACTGCTCCTACTGCACTGGTCTGTCCCATTTGTAGTTCCATCTCTTGGGATTGTTCCCTGGAACGAGCGTGAGCACTCACCGGTGTCAACATTTCACCCTCCCCAATGTGCTCCTGGATTGCTTCATCCAGCAACCAGCTCCCTTCGGCTGGTGCTGGCTCACCACGGCCTCCGTCACTTGGGGAGTCCTGCCGGATCTCCTCAATCTGTAGGAGATCATCCTCTTGTGGAATTACACAAGCATTTTGCAACCCTCTACGTTTCGGTCTTTGCTCCAAGGGTCGCTCATATTGTGGAACAGGCGAAGGAGGCACTGCATGTACCATCACCTCCGTCATGGTACCAACCGTCTGGTGAGGTGAAGATTGTTGTTCACTGCTCACGGTCTGCGGGTGTGCAGTTTGCACCATCGATGTCTGCTGTTGGGCATCTTGCCTTTCCACCCTGGTGCTCTCTACCACAAGGTCCTGTCCAGGACCCTGTGCTTCATGCTGTGCAGGCACATCTCCTTCTCTCTCCCTTCTGGAAGAAATCAAGGCCTCCGCATGGTCCAAGACATCTTGGGTTATGCGGGGCAGGTTCCTGCGGGCCCAGCGTGTGGCCACTTCAAAGGCCGCCTTCCAGTCCGGAACCAAGTCCCCTTCTAAATCCACTAACATGGTCTCCAGGCCTGCCATGTAGTGTTCTTCCAGAATCAGCAAAGTGTTATAACCCCAATTTGTTGCATTCCCCCAAATGAGATCCACCGTTCGTGGTGTGGGAGATGCGGGCTTAATCATTGAGGCCAAAACCTCCACCATACGAGCAATCATCCGTGGATGAGCTTTCCCTGGTTTGGGGGAAACATTTTGCAGATGGTGAACCATCTTGATCACTGCGTGCAACTTTCGCACTAATTTTCCAAAAGCGGGGTCTGTGGGCTGCTGCCTAAACCGGTCCCCCAACCTAGGCTGCCCTTGTCGACCCCCTGATCCAAATCTGTCATTCATCCCACGTGTCACTGCCGCATATGAACGAGATTGTGGTCCAAGGTAGCGGCTAGAAGTGAAGGGAGGCACTGGCTGGTTAGGGATGTGGAAGTGAGTCCGGTCCCTAAAGGGTCCAGACGGTGCTCTGTCCATCCCTCCGCCTCTGCCGCTTGTCCCCTGCTGGACACGTCTACGGGAAGGCAGCCGCCCTCTCCCGTGACGCACCACCGTCCAGCCCTCCGAGTCCATCCGGGACCCCATGTTTTGGATATTTTAATTTTTTGTTTTGTGTGTCTCTTGATGTCGCCTTTGTTATCTTTATTTAATAATTGTTTTACTGTGCTATTTATTTCAGTTAGATATGAAAAATATGTGTATATGAATTTACAATCACAAACAAAGGCGAGAAAAAAGAAAAAACGTAAATGAAATTTGTGTTTTTAAATAAAAATAAAAAATAAATGAAATTAATAAAGTTTTTTAATTTTTAATAAGTGAAAATCAATGAGTTACTGTGCCCACTGCCGCGACGTTTCGACCCAAGATAGGTCTTCCTCAGGCTGGGGCACAATGAATTATAAGCTGGGAATGCACAGAGAGAGAGAGATGTTGCCTCTTCAACGGTCAGCTCCCAAATGAGCTCCTCTCTGCTGTGCAGCCTTTTATAGGCTTGGTTTCGTGTACATTAGTTCTTTTGAGTTTTAGGTTAGGCAATGTGTTTTCAAATATGTGTGATGGTTTTATACTACTATGAATGTGTGTTTTTTAACCTTTGTAATGAAATTGCATGAAATGTGTTTTATAAAATGTATTTTGCAAATTATGTGAATTTTTAAGAATTATGTTTTTCTGAAGTAATGTATATAAGATTTAGCAATTTGTGTTTGTATGTTTGTAATCCAATTAGGTTTTTATGAATTTTGTAGGTTTGCCGAGAAATATATTTATAATTTTAAACTTGGATGAGTATGTTTTTACCGAGTTATGGTTTTATGATTTTTGGGTTTGTATATTTTTCGGCCATATTGTGTTTTTAAGGGTTTTAATAAAGTTTGTGATTTTAATGACTGTTGTTGTGTTTTAACTGTAAATTATGAAGTGATTAAAAGGGTCATAAATCAAAATATCGTGGTTTTAATGGTTTTAATAAAGTTTTGATCCCCAATATGTCCCAATTCCCCATGTGTTGTTTGTTGTACATTATTGTTATTTATTGTAATCAGATAATTATTTATTTATTTATGTATTTAAAGAAATTAACCCCCCCAAAAATGGTTAGGGTTAGGGTAAGTGATTGGGGTGGGGCTAAAATCATAGTGGTTAAGGTTAGGGCAAAGTATGGGGGTGGGGTTAAGGGTTAGGGTTAGGGGTTAGGGTTAGGGGGGGTTAGGGTTAGGGTTAGGGGGTTAGGGTTAGGGTTAGGGTGAGGAAGAAAATCCCTTCTCCGGAAGGAAAAGGAGCGTGCACGGTCCATCCCTCCCTGCGGTCCTCCGCACCCGTCCCAGAAGACTTGGCGGTCACGTTGGCGCCGGGCGGCCATAGCGCACCACCGTCCAGCCGTCTTCCATGGCGCCCAGTATTTTTTCTTTTTCTTCTTTTCAAAAATATAAAATTTGTTCTCCAAAAAAATTGTTTTCTTTTTAATATAAACAAAAACACTTTCCAAAAATGTGGAAAGGAAAAAGTCACATAAAAATAATAAAGAACAAAGGAAGGTGTGCCAAAAAACTGTTTATTCAAAAATAAACACAAAAAACACAACGTTTCGACCGTGTACGGTCTTCCTCAGGTGTGGCACACAGAAAACTGTAAGCTAGGGTTAGCTGGCAACAGTTGGACTGGCAGAGATGTGCTCTCATCGAGTGCCGAGTGGAAAATGAGCTCCTGTGCGAGCTCCGCCTTTTATATTCTCCCTCGGCTATGTAACATCCCATTCGTCTTTTTAAGTTTCGTTCGGTAAAAATGAATTTGGTTGTTATTTTTAATCTGCATTACATTTTAACTGTTTTTAACCAAAAATAACATATTTGCACTCTATGAAATTACTTTTAATGAACTTTAAAGCCAAATTAATTTTTAATAACTGTATTTATTCCCAATTTGTTTTTAATCCATTTTAACTGTAAATAGTCCTGCAAACCCCATGAATTGTGCTAATAAATTTATAAACCCCGTTTTTAATCATTTTTAAGCCAATTTTCAAATTTTACTAATTAAATTCCCATTATTAATTAATACCCATGCAACCCCATATTAAATCCAAAAATCAAAGGGGTTGGGTTTAGGATTAGGGTTTAAAATGAACTTAGGGTCAAAAGGTGGGGATAAAGTGGTTAGGGTTAGGGCTAACATACAGGGCTGGGGTTAGGTTCAGGATAAGACAAAGGGCTGGGGTTAGACTGACATAGGGCGAACATTGAGGTTAGGTTTAGGGATGGGACTCGGGTTGGGGCTAGGGTCGTGTGAAACATTGAAAAAAAAAAAAGGTTGGGGTCAAAATCAAGATGGGTTCGGGGTTGGGGTTAAGGAGGTTAAGGTTAGGGTGTAATTAAGGGTTGGAAATTAACAAAACCTTCTCCAATAAGAGCCTAATTCCATTTTACGTTAAGACCCAATGGTTCTTTAGTTCCCAATGTGTAAATCCAATATCTCTCCCTCTTTTTTCGTTCCCAATCTGTCCAATCCATGCCTTGTTGTAGTCCAGCCATTCTCAGCGAATCCCAGCCATGTTTGAGAAAATGTTCAACTAAAGGTGTATCAGGTTCCTTCGTTTTCCTGATATTATACACATGTTGGTACAATCTACTGTACAGATCATTTCCAGTTTCGCCCACGTACATTTTTTTTCCACATTTTGAACAAAAAAATAACATAAACACAATTCTTGGTTTGTGGGCTGAAACTTTGTGTGACTGAAATAATAGTCTTGTCCTTAGCGTTCCTAACAAACTCAAGCTTTACAAACAGGGCCTCCAAAGACTTCGGGTTTGCTCGGGTCGAGCCGTGGAAGTCTTGCCCGTACAACAGGTCAGCCAAGTTTTGTTCCTCCGAAGGCCGAAATGACTCTTGAATTTGGCAGAAGAGCTGCCTGACCTATGACCTCATCAAAATGATTCTTCATATGTCTATTAAAATACCTGCTGTTGGAGGAAAATGTACTAATGAGTGGGATTAAGTCCCCTTGACCTTCTCACTTTCCTCTTGAAAAGTCCTAAGACATTTCTTCAAAAAGGGTCGAGAATATCCCCTTTCACGCAATGCCTTAAACAGGGTGATTACTGCCTTTCTAAAGTCCGCCGGTTGGGTGCAAATCCGCCAAAACCTAAGAAGCTGCGACTTAACGATACCACGGAATGTGTGTTTTGGATGGAAACTAAATTTGTGTAACAAGGCGTGCGTGTCTGTAGTTTTAAAGAAGACTTTGATATCAAGTTTCTGGCGTGATGTTAAATGCGGGCCCTTTGAACACCGTGGTGTCCAAGAAGTCTATGGCCTCCTTATTGATTTCAAATTTTAATTGAATCGATGGATCGTGGGAATTCAATGTTTGCACAAATTCTGTAAATTCCAATTCAGATCCGGTCCAAATCCCCCAAATATCATCCAAATATCTCAAATAATGGGCCGGCTTCTGTTTACACTTTGGAAGCACTTCCGCTTCCCAATTGGCCATGAATATATTTGCATAAGCGGTGCAAATTTCTTGCCCATTATGTGCCTTTAATTTGCAAATAAAATTGTTCATCAAACATGAAATCATTCTTTGTCAAATTAATTTCTAGCAATTGTAGCAATTCCTGATCAGGCCTTTTAGGATCCGGAAATTTCTGAAAATATTCCTCACAGTAGCAATTCCGCCTCAATTGGAATATTAGTATACAAATTGTCTACATCCATGGAGAAAAATAAAAGTCCTCAACAATTTTAAATTTTAACAATTTCAATGAAGTGATACGTGTCCTTCACATATGCGGGATGCTTTATAGATAATGGATTCAAATAATAATCTAAGAATTCCGCTGTACGATAAGTCTCGCTCTCATAATCAGACACAATGGGCCTCCCGAGGGATCTCGTGACGGGATGGTCCATTTGTCTGGATCTTTGTGTATTTTGGCAATATGTAAAACCGCCTCTCTCTAGGTTGGGAACTGCCCAGTAGGTATTTGTACTGTTTAGAATTAATGAATTTTTGTCCTTTAGTGATTTAAGTATGTTTTTAACAATTGGAATTGTTTCCAAATACAATGGTTTGTCCAATTTCCTGTAATATGTGGTGTCCTGTAATTGCCGTTGTACTTCAAATGTGTATTGTTCCCGACTTAAAATGACCACTGCCGATCCCTTATCGGCTGGCTTTATTACAATGTGTTTAGTGTTTTTTAGCTCCCGCAGCGCTCTAATTTCTGCCAATGAAATATTCTGTTTTTCTCTAATTGGTTTATAACAACTTTTAAACTTTTCCAAATCTCTATGAATTAAAGTTTCCACTTCTGGTGGAAGCTCCTGCACAAGCGGTGTCCAATCTGACGGACCCGTGAAAGGCATTTTCTCTCTCCTTTTGAGTTCCTAAAATATGTAGCTAACTTAACTTTTCTATGGTAAGTCTGCATATCAAACTCAAACTTAAGCTTTCATGCTTACCTATATACAATGCTGGAACAAAGAATAGTCCTTTTTCAACAGTTCCCGTTGTGGCCTCGAGAGTCTGAAGTTCTTTGCCAAGACCACCACGTCCTGACCTTGAAGGCTTAGTCCACTGTCGCCCCATACTGGTCCAGACTCAGGGGTGTTGCAGTTTAAAAAGGACATCCAATGGTGAAACATGGCCTTGCCCGTTTCCGCCGTCCAATGGATGTCATCTTCTTCGATTGTGGAACAAGTCCTCGTCCAAAAGGGGAATGTGGACCCTGTTCCTGTAGATGTAGTCATTCAGGACCTGCAGATTCGACTTGTCTTCAGCTGGCAGGTTCTCCGAAAAATTAATCTGAGGAACCCAAATTTCTGCATATGGGAACCGCTTCTTCGCAGCTCTCACCGCCGCCTGCACATTCTTGATGGTCGTTTCCTTTGGCTTGTTGGCCCTGCTATTGATCCCGAAGGACAAGACCATCTTCTCCACCACCAGATCCTGTGGCGGTACCGTTTTCTTCAACAAGGCTTCTGCATGGCGGAAGTCCGCCCCTGGGAAACTCTCCACCTGCAAGTTCTTAGAGAAGTCCGGGAACTTGGTGAGGTTCGAATCTCCCAAGAAGATCCATTTGCGGTTCGCCACCCAGTTCCAGTCAGTCATCTTCCTTGTGGTGTTCTGATGTCGATTCACCCGGAACCGAGGACCCATGGAACTCTCGACCTCATCAAACAAATCCCCTGAAAGATCAATCAACGGCTCCTCGTCCTCTGAGCCTTCGTGGTGGACCCGGGCTTGAACCTGTACATCTCGTGTTGAAAGCTGGGAAGATTGTCCCTGCTCCTCTGCTCCCTGGGCCTCTCTCTCGGCCTCCGCTGCCGCTCTAGCCCTGGCCTCATCTCGTTCCTCCTCCGCTTGCATCTCATCGAACATGGCCTCCAACTCCAACTGGGAGGCTGTGCGCTCCGGAGGAAACAAGGGTTCAAAATCTGACAGGCGCTCCTCCTGCACTTCTTCCAGAAAGAGATCTTCTTCAGGAAGAACCACCACTTTGGGTCTCCTCGTCCTTCTTTGGGCCTCCCTCCTTTCCAGGGAGATGGCATCCATTCAGCCATGTTAGGGCTTGACCATCCGGCCTCTGCATCAGGGACCCGGTCTGTCATGGTGGCCACCGAGGTCTTTGGCGCCGTCTGCCGACGAGGTTGCACCATACGTGCGGACCCACTTGAAGAATCCACGTCACGCTGTTCTCGCACCTGGACGGGTTCACCCTCGAGCTTGGTTGAGATGAGAGCCTCAGCGTGGTCAATGATGCTCCGCGTGATCCGTCTTAGGTTCCGCTTGGCCCAGCGGGAGGCCACCTCAAAGGCCTTTCTCCATTCACAGTATCCATGCTGGAGAGTTCTTGCAGAAACCTCTCCAAGCTTCCTTCATAATGTTCCATCAAAATCTGGAGGGTCATCTGACCCCAATTTCTTGCATTCCCCACGATCATGTCTGTGGTCTCCTGCCTCGGGTACGCCGGCTTAATCATCCCAGCTAGGATATCCACCATCTTGACGATCATCCTGGGCTCCGGCCTACCTGGCTTTGGAGCCACGTTCTGGAGATGGTGCACCATCTTAATGATGCCATGCAGCTTGCGAATCAGTCTTCCAAAATCGGGACTTGCCGCTTCTCTTATCACATCGTCGTCTCTGGTCCTGGAAGAGCTCCCTCTTGGGCTGGTTGGAATCGTCCCTGCCGGACCACAGCTGCATCTGACGGAATGGGACTTGGGGACCAAAGTAACGGGGGGCCCGGGGAGGCGCTGGCGGGTTAGGATGAGGAAGAAAATCCCTTCTCCGGAAGGAAAAGGAGCGTGCACGGTCCATCCCTCCCTGCGGTCCTCCGTACCCGTCCCAGAAGACTTGGCGGTCACGTTGGCGCCGGCGGCCATAGCGCACCACCGTCCAGCCGTCTTCCATGGCGTCCAGTATTTTTTTCTTTTTCTTCTTTTCAAAAATAAAATTTGTTCTCCAAAAAAAAATTGTTTTCTTTTTAATATAAACAAAAACACTTTCCAAAAATGTGGAAAGGAAAAAGTCACATAAAATAATAAGAAGAACAAAGGAAGGTGTGCAAAAACTGTTTATTCAAAAATAAACACAAAAAAACAACGTTTCGACCGTGTACGGTCTTCCTCAGGTGTGGCACACAGAAAACTGTAAGCTAGGGTTAGCTGGCAACAGTTGGACTGGCAGAGATGTGCTCTCATCGAGTGCCGAGTGGAAAATGAGCTCCTGTGCGAGCTCCGCCTTTTATATTCTCCCTCGGCTATGTAACATCCCATTCGGTCTTTTTAAGTTTCGTTCGGTAAAATGAATTTGGTTGTTATTTTTAATCTGCATTACATTTTAACTGTTTTTAACCAAAAATAACATATTTGCACTCTATGAAATTACTTTTAATGAACTTTAAAGCCAAATTAATTTTTAATAACTGTATTTATTCCCAATTTGTTTTTAATCCATTTTTAACTGTAAATAGTCCTGCAAACCCCATGAATTGTGCTAATAAATTTATAAACCCGTTTTTAATCATTTTAAGCCAATTTTTCAAATTTTACTAATTAAATTCCCATTATTAATTAATACCCATGCAACCCCATATTAAATCCAAAAATCAAAGGGTTGGGTTTAGGATTAGGGTTAAAAATGAACTTAGGGTCAAAAGGTGGGGATAAAGTGGTTAGGGTTAGGGCTAACATACAGGGCTGGGGTTAGGTTCAGGATAAGACAAAGGGCTGGGGTTAGACTGACATAGGGCGAACATTGAGGTTAGGTTTAGGGATGGGACTCGGGTTGGGGCTAGGGTCGTGTGAAACATTGGGAAAAAAAAAAGGTTGGGGTCAAAATCAAGATGGGTTCGGGGTTGGGGTTAAGGAGGTTAAGGTTAGGGTGTAATTAAGGGTTGGAAATTAACCAAAACCTTCTCCAATAAGAGCCTAATTCCATTTTACGTTAAGACCCAATGGTTCTTTAGTTCCCAATGTGTAAATCCAATATCTCTCCCTCTTTTTTCGTTCCCAATCTGTCCAATCCATGCCTTGTTGTAGTCCAGCCATTCTCAGCGAATCCCAGCCATGTTTGAGAAAATGTTCAACTAAAGGTGTATCAGGTTCCTTCGTTTTCCTGATATTATACACATGTTGGTACAATCTACTGTACAGATCATTTCCAGTTTACATACGTTTTTTTTCCACATTTTGAACAAAAATAACATAAACACAATTCTTGGTTTGTGGGCTGAAACTTTGTGTGACTGAAATAATAGTCTTGTCCTTAGCGTTCCTAACAAACTCAAGCTTTACAAACAGGGCCTCCAAAGACTTGGTTTGCTCGGGTCGAGCCGTGGAAGTCTTGCCATTACAAGCAGGTCAGCCAAGTTTTTGTTCTCCGAAGGCGAAATGACTCTTGAATTTGGCAGAAGAGCTGCCTGACCTATGACCTCATCAAAATGATTCTTCATATGTCTATTAAAATACCTGCTGTTGGAGGAAAATGTACTAATGAGTGGGATTAAGTCCCCTTGACCTTCTCACTTTCCTCTTGAAAAGTCCTAAGACATTTCTTCAAAAGGGTCGAGAATATCCCCTTTCACGCAATGCCTTAAACAGGGTGATTACTGCCTTTCTAAAGTCCGCCGGTTGGGTGCAAATCCGCCAAAACCTAAGAAGCTGCGACTTAACGATACCACGGAATGTGTGTTTTGGATGGAAACTAAATTTGTGTAACAAGGCGTGCGTGTCTGTAGTTTTAAAGAAGACTTTGATATCAAGTTTACGCGTGATGTTAAATGCGGGCCCTTTGAACACCGTGGTGTCCAAGAAGTCTATGGCCTCCTTATTGATTTCAAATTTTAATTGAATCGATGGATCGTGGGAATTCAATGTTTGCACAAATTCTGTAAATTCCAATTCAGATCCGGTCCAAATCCCCAAATATCATCCAAATATCTCAAATAATGGGCGGCTTCTGTTTACACTTTGGAAGCACTTCCGCTTCCCAATTGGCCATGAATATATTTGCATAAGCCGGTGCAAATTTCTTGCCCATTCTTGGTGCCTTTAATTTGCAAATAAAATTGTTCATCAAACATGAAATCATTCTTTGTCAAATTAATTTCTAGCAATTGTAGCAATTCCTGATCAGGCCTTTTAGGATCCGGAAATTTCTGAAAAATATTCCTCACAGTAGCAATTCCCGCCTCAATTGGAATATTAGTATACAAATTGTCTACATCCATGGAGAAAAAATAAAAGTCCTCAACAATTTTTAAATTTTTAACAATTTCAATGAAGTGATACGTGTCCTTCACATATGCGGGATGCTTTATAGATAATGGATTCAAATAATAATCTAAGAATTCCGCTGTACGATAAGTCTCGCTCTCGCAATCAGACACAATGGGCCTCCCCGGGGGGATCTCGTACGGGATGGTCCATTTGTCTGGATCTTTGTGTATTTTTGGCAATATGTAAAACCGCCTCTCTCTAGGTTGGGAACTGCCCAGTAGGTATTTGTACTGTTTAGAATTAATGAATTTTTTGTCCTTTAGTGATTTAAGTATGTTTTTAACAATTGGAATTGTTTCCAAATACAATGGTTTGTCCAATTTCCTGTAATATGTGGTGTCCTGTAATTGCCGTTGTACTTCAAATGTGTATTGTTCCCGACTTAAAATGACCACTGCCGATCCCTTATCGGCTGGCTTTATTACAATGTGTTTAGTGTTTTTTAGCTCCCGCAGCGCTCTAATTTCTGCCAATGAAATATTCTGTTTTTCTCTAATTGGTTTATAACAACTTTTAAACTTTTCCAAATCTCTATGAATTAAAGTTTCCACTTCTGGTGGAAGCTCCTGCACAGGCGGTGTCCAATCTGACGGACCCGTGAAAGGCATTTTCTCTCTCCTTTTTGAGTTCCTAAAATATGTAGCTAACTTAACTTTTCTATGGTAAGTCTGCATATCAAACTCAAACTTAAGCTTTTCATGCTTACCTATATACAATGCTGGAACAAAGAATAGTCCTTTTTCAACAGTTCCGTTGTGGCCTCGAGAGTCTGAAGTTCTTTGCCAAGACCACCACGTCCTGACCTTGAAGGCTTAGTCCACTGTCGCCCCCATACTGGTCCAGACTCAGGGGGTGTTGCAGTTTAAAAAGGACATCCAATGGTGAAACATGGCCTTGCCCGTTTCCGCCGTCCAATGGATGTCATCTTCTTCGGTGTGGAACAAGTCCTCGTCCAAAAGGGGAATGTGGACCCTGTTCCTGTAGATGTAGTCATTCAGGACCTGCAGATTCGACTTGTCTTCAGCTGGCAGGTTCTCCGAAAAATTAATCTGAGGAACCCAAATTTCTGCATATGGGAACGCTTCCCGCAGCTCTCACCGCCGCCTGCACATTCTTGATGGTCGTTTCCTTTGGCTTGTTGGCCCTGCTATTGATCCCGAAGGACAAGACCATCTTCTCCACCACCAGATCCTGTGGCGGTACCGTTTTCTTCAACAAGGCTTCTGCATGGCGGAAGTCCGCCCCTGGGAAACTCTCCACCTGCAAGTTCTTGTTAGAGAAGTCCGGGAACTTGGTGAGGTTCGAATCTCCCAAGAAGATCCATTTGCGGTTCGCCACCCAGTTCCAGTCAGTCATCTTCCTTGTGGTGTTCTGATGTCGATTCACCCGGAACCGAGGACCCATGGAACTCTCGACCTCATCAAACAAATCCCTGAAAGATCAATCAACGGCTCCTCGTCCTCTGAGCCTTCGTGGTGGACCCGGGCTTGAACCTGTACATCTCGTGTTGAAAGCTGGGAAGATTGTCCCTGCTCCTCTGCTCCCTGGGCCTCTCTCTCGGCCTCCGCTGCCGCTCTAGCCCTGGCCTCATCTCGTTCCTCCTCCGCTTGCATCTCATCGAACATGGCCTCCAACTCCAACTGGGAGGCTGTGCGCCCGGAGGAAACAAGGGTTCAAAATCTGACAGGCGCTCCTCCTGCACTTCTTCCAGAAAGAGATCTTCTTCAGGAAGAACCACCACTTTGGGTCTCCTCGTCCTTCTTTGGGCCTCCCTCCTTTCCAGGGAGATGGCATCCATTCAGCCATGTTAGGGCTTGACCATCCGGCCTCTGCATCAGGGACCCGGTCTGTCATGGTGGCCACCGAGGTCTTTTGGCGCCGTCTGCCGACGAGGTTGCACCATACGTGCGGACCCACTTGAAGAATCCACGTCACGCTGTTCTCGCACCTGGACGGGTTCACCCTCGAGCTTGGTTGAGATGAGAGCCTCAGCGTGGTCAATGATGCTCCGCGTGATCCGTCTTAGGTTCCGCTTGGCCCAGCGGGAGGCCACCTCAAAGGCCTTTCTCCATTCACGAGTATCCATGCTGGAGAGTTCTTGCAGAAACCTCTCCAAGCTTCCTTCATAATGTTCCATCAAAATCTGGAGGGTCATCTGACCCCAATTTCTTGCATTCCCCACGATCATGTCTGTGGTCTCCTGCCTCGGTGCGCCGGCTTAATCATCCCAGCTAGGATATCCACCATCTTGGCGATCATCCTGGGCTCCGGCCTACCTGGCTTTGGAGCCACGTTCTGAGAGATGGTGCACCATCTTAATGATGCCATGCAGCTTGCGAATCAGTCTTCCAAAATCGGGACTTGCCGCTTCTCTTATCACATCGTCGTCTCTGGTCCTGGAAGAGCTCCCTCTTGGGCTGGTTGGAATCGTCCCTGCCGGACCACAGCTGCATCTGACGGAATGGGACTTGGGGACCAAAGTAACGGGGGCCGGGGAGGCGCTGGCGGGTTAGGATGAGGAAGAAAATCCCTTCTCCGGAAGGAAAAGGAGCGTGCACGGTCCATCCCTCCCTGCGGTCCTCCGTACCCGTCCCAGAAGACTTGGCGGTCACGTTGGCGCCGGCGGCCATAGCGCACCACCGTCCAGCCGTCTTCCATGGCGTCCAGTATTTTTTTCTTTTTCTTCTTTTTCAAAAAATAAAATTTGTTCTCCAAAAAAAATTGTTTTCTTTTAATATAAACAAAAACACTTTCCAAAAAATGTGGAAAGGAAAAGTCACATAAAAATAATAAAGAACAAAGGAAGGTGTGCCAAAAACTGTTTATTCAAAATAAACACAAAAAACACAACGTTTCGACCGTGTACGGTCTTCCTCAGGTGTGGCACACAGAAAACTGTAAGCTAGGGTTAGCTGGCAACAGTTGGACTGGCAGAGATGTGCTCTCATCGAGTGCCGAGTGGAAAATGAGCTCCTGTGCGAGCTCCGCCTTTTATATTCTCCCCTCGGCTATGTAACATCCCATTCGTCTTTTTAAGTTTCGTTCGGTAAAAATGAATTTGGTTGTTATTTTTAATCTGCATTACATTTTAACTGTTTTTTAACCAAAAATAACATATTTGCACTCTATGAAATTACTTTTAATGAACTTTAAAGCCAAATTAATTTTTAATAACTGTATTTATTCCCAATTTGTTTTTAATCCATTTTTAACTGTAAATAGTCCTGCAAACCCCATGAATTGTGCTAATAAATTTATAAACCCCGTTTTTAATCATTTTTAAGCCAATTTTTCAAATTTTTACTAATTAAATTCCCCATTATTAATTAATACCCATGCAACCCCCATATTAAATCCAAAAAATCAAAGGGGTTGGGTTTAGGATTAGGGTTAAAAATGAACTTAGGGTCAAAAGGTGGGGATAAAGTGGTTAGGGTTAGGGCTAACATACAGGGCTGGGGTTAGGTTCAGGATAAGACAAAGGGCTGGGGTTAGACTGACATAGGGCGAACATTGAGGTTAGGTTTAGGGATGGGACTCGGGTTGGGGCTAGGGTCGTGTGAAACATTGGGGAAAAAAAAGGTTGGGGTCAAAATCAAGATGGGTTCGGGGTTGGGGTTAAGGAGGTTAAGGTTAGGGTGTAATTAAGGGTTGAAATTAACCAAAACCTTCTCCAATAAGAGCCTAATTCCATTTACGTTAAGACCCAATGGTTCTTTAGTTCCCAAATGTAAATCCAATATCTCTCCTCTTTTTTCGTTCCCAATCTGTCCAATCCATGCCTTGTTGTAGTCCAGCCATTCTCAGCGAATCCCAGCCATGTTTGAGAAAATGTTCAACTAAAGGTGTATCAGGTTCCTTCGTTTTCCTGATATTATACACATGTTGGTACAATCTACTGTACAGATCATTTCCAGTTTCGCCCACGTACTTTTTTCCACATTTTGAACAAAAAATAACATAAACACAATTCTTGGTTTGTGGGCTGAAACTTTGTGTGACTGAAATAATAGTCTTGTCCTTAGCGTTCCTAACAAACTCAAGCTTTACAAACAGGGCCTCCAAAGACTTCGGTTTGCTCGGGTCGAGCCGTGGAAGTCTTGCCCGTACAAGCAGGTCAGCCAAGTTTTGTTCCTCCGAAGGCCGAAATGACTCTTGAATTTGGCAGAAGAGCTGCCTGACCTATGACCTCATCAAAATGATTCTTCATATGTCTATTAAAATACCTGCTGTTGGAGGAAAATGTACTAATGAGTGGGATTAAGTCCCTTTGACCTTCTCACTTTCCTCTTGAAAAGTCCTAAGACATTTCTTCAAAAAGGGTCGAGAATATCCCCTTTCACGCAATGCCTTAAACAGGGTGATTACTGCCTTTCTAAAGTCCGCCGGTTGGGTGCAAATCCGCCAAAACCTAAGAAGCTGCGACTTAACGATACCACGGAATGTGTGTTTTGGATGGAAACTAAATTTGTGTAACAAAGGCGTGCGTGTCTGTAGTTTTAAAGAAGACTTTGATATCAAGTTTACTGGCGTGATGTTAAATGCGGGCCCTTTGAACACCGTGGTGTCCAAGAAGTCTATGGCCTCCTTATTGATTTCAAATTTTAATTGAATCGATGGATCGTGGGAATTCAATGTTTGCACAAATTCTGTAAATTCCAATTCAGATCCGGTCCAAATCCCCCAAATATCATCCAAATATCTCAAATAATGGGCCGGCTTCTGTTTACACTTTGGAAGCACTTCCGCTTCCCAATTGGCCATGAATATATTTGCATAAGCGGTGCAAATTTCTTGCCCATTATGGTGCCTTTAATTTGCAAATAAAATTGTTCATCAAACATGAAATCATTCTTTGTCAAATTAATTTCTAGCAATTGTAGCAATTCCTGATCAGGCCTTTTAGGATCCGGAAATTTCTGAAAAATATTCCTCACAGTAGCAATTCCGCCTCAATTGGAATATTAGTATACAAATTGTCTACATCCATGGAGAAAAATAAAGTCCTCAACAATTTTAAATTTTAACAATTTCAATGAAGTGATACGTGTCCTTCACATATGCGGGATGCTTTATAGATAATGGATTCAAATAATAATCTAAGAATTCCGCTGTACGATAAGTCTCGCTCTCTTAATCAGACACAATGGGCCTCCCGGGGATCTAAATGCGGGATGGTCCATTTGTCTGGATCTTTGTGTATTTTTGGCAATATGTAAAACCGCCTCTCTCTAGGTTGGGAACTGCCCAGTAGGTATTTGTACTGTTTAGAATTAATGAATTTTTTGTCCTTTAGTGATTTAAGTATGTTTTTAACAATTGGAATTGTTTCCAAATACAATGGTTTGTCCAATTTCCTGTAATATGTGGTGTCCTGTAATTGCCGTTGTACTTCAAATGTGTATTGTTCCCGACTTAAAATGACCACTGCCGATCCCTTATCGGCTGGCTTTATTACAATGTGTTTAGTGTTTTTAGCTCCCAGCGCTCTAATTTCTGCCAATGAAATATTCTGTTTTTCTCTAATTGGTTTATAACAACTTTTAAACTTTTCCAAATCTCTATGAATTAAAGTTTCCACTTCTGGTGGAAGCTCCTGCACAAGCGGTGTCCAATCTGGACGGACCCGTGAAAGGCATTTTCTCTCTCCTTTTGAGTTCCTAAAATATGTAGCTAACTTAACTTTTCTATGGTAAGTCTGCATATCAAACTCAAACTTAAGCTTTTCATGCTTACCTATATACAATGCTGGAACAAAGAATAGTCCTTTTTTCAACAGTTCCCGTTGTGGCCTCGAGAGTCTGAAGTTCTTTGCCAAGACCACCACGTCCTGACCTTGAAGGCTTAGTCCACTGTCGCCCCCATACTGGTCCAGACTCAGGGGGTGTTGCAGTTTAAAAAGGACATCCAATGGTGAAACATGGCCTTGCCCGTTTCCGCCGTCCAATGGATGTCATCTTCTTGGTGTGGAACAAGTCCTCGTCCAAAAGGGGAATGTGGACCCTGTTCCTGTAGATGTAGTCATTCAGGACCTGCAGATTCGACTTGTCTTCAGCTGGCAGGTTCTCCGAAAAATTAATCTGAGGAACCCAAATTTCTGCATATGGGAACCGCTTCTTCGCAGCTCTCACCGCCGCCTGCACATTCTTGATGGTCGTTTCCTTTGGCTTGTTGGCCCTGCTATTGATCCCGAAGGACAAGACCATCTTCTCCACCACCAGATCCTGTGGCGGTACCGTTTTCTTCAACAAGGCTTCTGCATGGCGGAAGTCCGCCCCTGGGAAACTCTCCACCTGCAAGTTCTTGTTAGAGAAGTCCGGGAACTTGGTGAGGTTCGAATCTCCCAAGAAGATCCATTGCGGTTCGCCACCCAGTTCCAGTCAGTCATCTTCCTTGTGGTGTTCTGATGTCGATTCACCCGGAACCGAGGACCCATGGAACTCTCGACCTCATCAAACAAATCCCCTGAAAGATCAATCAACGGCTCCTCGTCCTCTGAGCCTTCGTGGTGGACCCGGGCTTGAACCTGTACATCTCGTGTTGAAAGCTGGGAAGATTGTCCCTGCTCCTCTGCTCCCTGGGCCTCTCTCTCGGCCTCCGCTGCCGCTCTAGCCCTGGCCTCATCTCGTTCCTCCTCCGCTTGCATCTCATCGAACATGGCCTCCAACTCCAACTGGGAGGCTGTGCGCTCGGAGGAAACAAGGGTTCAAAATCTGACAGGCGCTCCTCCTGCACTTCTTCCAGAAAGAGATCTTCTTCAGGAAGAACCACCACTTTGGGTCTCCTCGTCCTTCTTTGGGCCTCCCTCCTTTCCAGGGAGATGGCATCCATTCAGCCATGTTAGGGCTTGACCATCCGGCCTCTGCATCAGGGACCCGGTCTGTCATGGTGGCCACCGAGGTCTTTGGCGCCGTCTGCCGGACGGTTGCACCATACGTGCGGACCCACTTGAAGAATCCACGTCACGCTGTTCTCGCACCTGGACGGGTTCACCCTCGAGCTTGGTTGAGATGAGAGCCTCAGCGTGGTCAATGATGCTCAGCGTGATCCGTCTTAGGTTCCGCTTGGCCCAGCGGGAGGCCACCTCAAAGGCCTTTCTCCATTCACAGTATCCATGCTGGAGAGTTCTTGCAGAAACCTCTCCAAGCTTCCTTCATAATGTTCCATCAAAATCTGAGGGTCATCTGACCCCAATTTCTTGCATTCCCCACGATCATGTCTGTGGTCTCCTGCCTCGGTGCGCCCGGCTTAATCATCCCAGCTAGGATATCCACCATCTTGACGATCATCCTGGGCTCCGGCCTACCTGGCTTTGGAGCCACGTTCTGGAGATGGTGCACCATCTTAATGATGCCATGCAGCTTGCGAATCAGTCTTCCAAAATCGGGACTTGCCGCTTCTCTTATCACATCGTCGTCTCTGGTCCTGGAAGAGCTCCCTCTTCGGGCTGGTTGGAATCGTCCCTGCCGGACCACAGCTGCATCTGAACGGAATGGGACTTGGGGACCAAAGTAACGGGGGCCCGGGGAGGCGCTGGCGGGTTAGGATGAGGAAGAAAATCCCTTCTCCGGAAGGAAAAGGGCGTGCACGGTCCATCCCTCCCTGCGGTCCTCCGCACCGTCCCAGAAGACTTGGCGGTCACGTTGGCGCCGCGGCCATAGCGCACCACCGTCCAGCCGTCTTCCATGGCGTCCAGTATTTTTTCTTTTCTTCTTTTTCAAAAATAAAATTTGTTCTCCAAAAAAAAATTGTTTCTTTTTAATATAAACAAAAACACTTTCCAAAAATGTGGAAAGGAAAAAGTCACATAAAAATAATAAAGAACAAAGGAAGGTGTGCCAAAAAACTGTTTATTCAAAAATAAACACAAAAAACACAACGTTTCGACCGTGTACGGTCTTCCTCAGGTGTGGCACACAGAAAACTGTAAGCTAGGGTTAGCTGGCAACAGTTGGACTGGCAGAGATGTGTGCTCTCATCGAGTGCCGAGTGGAAAATGAGCTCCTGTGCGAGCTCCGCCTTTTATATTCTCCCTCGGCTATGTAACATCCCATTCGTCTTTTTAAGTTTCGTTCGGTAAAAATGAATTTGGTTGTTATTTTTAATCTGCATTACATTTTAACTGTTTTTAACCAAAAATAACATATTTGCACTCTATGAAATTACTTTTAATGAACTTTAAAGCCAAATTAATTTTTAATAACTGTATTTATTCCCAATTTGTTTTAATCCATTTTTAACTGTAAATAGTCCTGCAAACCCCATGAATTGTGCTAATAAATTTATAAACCCCGTTTTTAATCATTTTAAGCCAATTTTCAAATTTTACTAATTAAATTCCCATTATTAATTAATACCCATACAACCCCATATTAAATCCAAAAATCAAAGGGGTTGGGTTTAGGATTAGGGTTAAAAATGAACTTAGGGTCAAAAGGTGGGGATAAAGTGGTTAGGGTTAGGGCTAACATACAGGGCTGGGGTTAGGTTCAGGATAAGACAAAGGGCTGGGGTTAGACTGACATAGGGCGAACATTGAGGTTAGGTTTAGGGATGGGACTCGGGTTGGGGCTAGGGTCGTGTGAAACATTGGGGAAAAAAAAGGTTGGGGTCAAAATCAAGATGGGTTCGGGGTTGGGGTTAAGGAGGTTAAGGTTAGGGTGTAATTAAGGGTTGAAATTAACCAAAACCTTCTCCAATAAGAGCCTAATTCCATTTTACGTTAAGACCCAATGGTTCTTTAGTTCCCAAATGTAAATCCAATATCTCTCCTCTTTTTTTCGTTCCCAATCTGTCCAATCCATGCCTTGTTGTAGTCCAGCCATTCTCAGCGAATCCCAGCCATGTTTGAGAAAATGTTCAACTAAAGGTGTATCAGGTTCCTTCGTTTTCCTGATATTATACACATGTTGGTACAATCTACTGTACAGATCATTTCCAGTTTAAGCCCACGTACTTTTTCCACATTTTGAACAAAAATAACATAAACACAATTCTTGGTTTGTGGGCTGAAACTTTGTGTGACTGAAATAATAGTCTTGTCCTTAGCGTTCCTAACAAACTCAAGCTTTACAAACAGGGCCTCCAAAGACTTGGGTTTGCTCGGGTCGAGCCGTGGAAGTCTTGCCCGTACAAACAGGTCAGCCAAGTTTTGTTCCTCCGAAGGCGAAATGACTCTTGAATTTGGCAGAAGAGCTGCCTGACCTATGACCTCATCAAAATGATTCTTCATATGTCTATTAAAATACCTGCTGTTGGAGAAAATGTACTAATGAGTGGGATTAAGTCCCCTTGACCTTCTCACTTTCCTCTTGAAAAGTCCTAAGACATTTCTTCAAAAAAGGGTCGAGAATATCCCCTTTCACGCAATGCCTTAAACAGGGTGATTACTGCCTTTCTAAAGTCCGCCGGTTGGGTGCAAATCCGCCAAAACCCAAGAAGCTGCGACTTAACGATACCACGGAATGTGTGTTTTGGATGGAAACTAAATTTGTGTAACAAAGGCGTGCGTGTCTGTAGTTTTAAAGAAGACTTTGATATCAAGTTTCACGCGTGATGTTAAATGCGGGCCCTTTGAACACCGTGGTGTCCAAGAAGTCTATGGCCTCCTTATTGATTTCAAATTTTAATTGAATCGATGGATCGTAGAATTCAATGTTTGCACAAATTCTGTAAATTCCAATTCAGATCCGGTCCAAATCCCCAAATATCATCCAAATATCTCAAATAATGGGCGGCTTCTGTTTACACTTTGGAAGCACTTCCGCTTCCCAATTGGCCATGAATATATTTGCATAAGCCGATTGCAAATTTCTTGCCCATTCTTGTGCCTTTAATTTGCAAATAAAATTGTTCATCAAACATGAAATCATTCTTTGTCAAATTAATTTCTAGCAATTGTAGCAATTCCTGATCAGGCCTTTTAGGATCCGGAAATTTCTGAAAAATATTCCTCACAGTAGCAATTCCGCCTCAATTGGAATATTAGTATACAAATTGTCTACATCCATGGAGAAAAAATAAAAGTCCTCAACAATTTTAAATTTTTAACAATTTCAATGAAGTGATACGTGTCCTTCACATATGCGGGATGCTTTATAGATAATGGATTCAAATAATAATCTAAGAATTCCGCTGCACGATAAGTCTCGCTCTCGTAATCAGACACAATGGGCCTCCCGGGGATCTCGTCTGGGATGGTCCATTTGTCTGGATCTTTGTGTATTTTTGGCAATATGTAAAACCGCCTCTCTAGGTTGGGAACTGCCCAGTAGGTATTTGTACTGTTTAGAATTAATGAATTTTTGTCCTTTAGTGATTTAAGTATGTTTTTAACAATTGGAATTGTTTCCAAATACAATGGTTTGTCCAATTTCCTGTAATATGTGGTGTCCTGTAATTGCCGTTGTACTTCAAATGTGTATTGTTCCCGACTTAAAATGACCACTGCCGATCCCTTATCGGCTGGCTTTATTACAATGTGTTTAGTGTTTTTAGCTCCATAGCGCTCTAATTTCTGCCAATGAAATATTCTGTTTTTCTCTAATTGGTTTATAACAACTTTTAAACTTTTCCAAATCTCTATGAATTAAAGTTTCCACTTCTGGTGGAAGCTCCTGCACAGGCGGTGTCCAATCTGACGGACCCGTGAAAGGCATTTTCTCTCTCCTTTTTGAGTTCCTAAAATATGTAGCTAACTTAACTTTTCTATGGTAAGTCTGCATATCAAACTCAAACTTAAGCTTTTCATGCTTACCTATATACAATGCTGGAACAAAGAATAGTCCTTTTTCAACAGTTCCCGTTGTGGCCTCGAGAGTCTGAAGTTCTTTGCCAAGACCACCACGTCCTGACCTTGAAGGCTTAGTCCACTGTCGCCCCCATACTGGTCCAGACTCAGGGGGTGTTGCAGTTTAAAAAGGACATCCAATGGTGAAACATGGCCTTGCCCGTTTCCGCCGTCCAATGGATGTCATCTTCTTCGGTGTGGAACAAGTCCTCGTCCAAAAGGGGAATGTGGACCCTGTTCCTGTAGATGTAGTCATTCAGGACCTGCAGATTCGACTTGTCTTCAGCTGGCAGGTTCTCCGAAAAATTAATCTGAGGAACCCAAATTTCTGCATATGGGAACCGCTTCTTCGCAGCTCTCACCGCCGCCTGCACATTCTTGATGGTCGTTTCCTTTGGCTTGTTGGCCCTGCTATTGATCCCGAAGGACAAGACCATCTTCTCCACCACCAGATCCTGTGGCGGTACCGTTTTCTTCAACAAGGCTTCTGCATGGCGGAAGTCCGCCCCTGGGAAACTCTCCACCTGCAAGTTCTTGTTAGAGAAGTCCGGGAACTTGGTGAGGTTCGAATCTCCCAAGAAGATCCATTTGCGGTTCGCCACCCAGTTCCAGTCAGTCATCTTCCTTGTGGTGTTCTGATGTCGATTCACCCGAACCGAGGACCCATGGAACTCTCGACCTCATCAAACAAATCCCTGAAAGATCAATCAACGGCTCCTCGTCCTCTGAGCCTTCGTGGTGGACCCGGGCTTGAACCTGTACATCTCGTGTTGAAAGCTGGGAAGATTGTCCCTGCTCCTCTGCTCCCTGGGCCTCTCTCTCGGCCTCCGCTGCCGCTCTAGCCCTGGCCTCATCTCGTTCCTCCTCCGCTTGCATCTCATCGAACATGGCCTCCAACTCCAACTGGGAGGCTGTGCGCTCCGGAGGAAACAAGGGTTCAAAATCTGACAGGCGCTCCTCCTGCACTTCTTCCAGAAAGAGATCTTCTTCAGGAAGAACCACCACTTTGGGTCTCCTCGTCCTTCTTTGGGCCTCCCTCCTTTCCAGGGGAGATGGCATCCATTCAGCCATGTTAGGGCTTGACCATCCGGCCTCTGCATCAGGGACCCGGTCTGTCATGGTGGCCACCGAGGTCTTTGGCGCCGTCTGCCGACGAGGTTGCACCATACGTGCGGACCCACTTGAAGAATCCACGTCACGCTGTTCTCGCACCTGGACGGGTTCACCCTCGAGCTTGGTTGAGATGAGAGCCTCAGCGTGGTCAATGATGCTCCGCGTGATCCGTCTTAGGTTCCGCTTGGCCCAGCGGGAGGCCACCTCAAAGGCCTTTCTCCATTCACGAGTATCCATGCTGGAGAGTTCTTGCAGAAACCTCTCCAAGCTTCCTTCATAATGTTCCATCAAAATCTGGAGGGTCATCTGACCCCAATTTCTTGCATTCCCCACGATCATGTCTGTGGTCTCCTGCCTCGAATGCGCGGCTTAATCATCCCAGCTAGGATATCCACCATCTTGACGATCATCCTGGGCTCCGGCCTACCTGGCTTTGGAGCCACGTTCTGGAGATGGTGCACCATCTTAATGATGCCATGCAGCTTGCGAATCAGTCTTCCAAAATCGGGACTTGCCGCTTCTCTTATCACATCGTCGTCTCTGGTCCTGGAAGAGCTCCCTCTTGGGCTGGTTGGAATCGCCCCTGCCGGACCACAGCTGCACTCTGACGGAATGGGACTTGGGGACCAAAGTAGCAGGGGGCCGGGGAGGCGCTGGCGGGTTAGGATGAGGAAGAAAATCCCTTCTCCGGAAGGAAAAGGGCGTGCGGTCCATCCCTCCCCTGCGGTCCTCCATTGCCGTCCCCAGAAGACTTGGCGGTCACGTTGGCGCCGGCGGCCATAGCGCACCACCGTCCAGCCGTCTTCCATGGCGTCCAGTATTTTTTTCTTTTTCTTCTTTTTCAAAAAATAAAATTTGTTCTCCAAAAAAAATTGTTTTCTTTTTAATATAAACAAAAAACACTTTCCAAAAATGTGGAAAGGAAAAAGTCACATAAAAATAATAAAGAACAAAGGAAGGTGTGCCAAAAAACTGTTTATTCAAAAATAAACACAAAAAACACAACGTTTCGACCGTGTACGGTCTTCCTCAGGTGTGGCACACAGAAAACTGTAAGCTAGGGTTAGCTGGCAACAGTTGGACTGGCAGAGATGTGCTCTCATCGAGTGCCGAGTGGAAAATGAGTTCCTGTGCGAGCTCCGCCTTTTATATTCTCCCCTCGGCTATGTAAAATCCCATTCGTCTTTTTTAAGTTTCGTTCGGTAAAAATGAATTTGGTTGTTATTTTTTAATCTGCATTACATTTTAACTGTTTTTAACCAAAAATAACATATTTGCACTCTATGAAATTACTTTTAATGAACTTTAAAGCCAAATTAATTTTTAATAACTGTATTTATTCCCAATTTGTTTTAATCCATTTTTAACTGTAAATAGTCCTGCAAACCCCATGAATTGTGCTAATAAATTTATAACCCCGTTTTTAATCATTTTTAAGCCAATTTTTCAAATTTTTACTAATTAAATTCCCCATTATTAATTAATACCCATGCAACCCCCATATTAAATCCAAAAAATCAAAGGGGTTGGGTTTAGGATTAGGGTTAAAAATGAACTTAGGGTCAAAAGGTGGGGATAAAGTGGTTAGGGTTAGGGCTAACATACAGGGCTGGGGTTAGGTTCAGGATAAGACAAAGGGCTGGGGTTAGACTGACATAGGGCGAACATTGAGGTTAGGTTTAGGGATGGGACTCGGGTTGGGGCTAGGGTCGTGTGAAACATTGGGGAAAAAAAAGGTTGGGGTCAAAATCAAGATGGGTTCGGGGTTGGGGTTAAGGAGGTTAAGGTTAGGGTGTAATTAAGGGTTGGAAATTAACCAAAACCTTCTCCAATAAGAGCCTAATTCCATTTTACGTTAAGACCCAATGGTTCTTTAGTTCCCAATGTGTAAATCCAATATCTCTCCCTCTTTTTTCGTTCCCAATCTGTCCAATCCATGCCTTGTTGTAGTCCAGCCATTCTCAGCGAATCCCAGCCATGTTTGAGAAAATGTTCAACTAAAGGTGTATCAGGTTCCTTCGTTTTCCTGATATTATACACATGTTGGTACAATCTACTGTACAGATCATTTCCAGTTTACCCACGTACTTTTTCCACATTTTGAACAAAAATAACATAAACACAATTCTTGGTTTGTGGGCTGAAACTTTGTGTGACTGAAATAATAGTCTTGTCCTTAGCGTTCCTAACAAACTCAAGCTTTACAAACAGGGCCTCCAAAGACTTGGTTTGCTCGGGTCGAGCCGTGGAAGTCTTGCCCGTACAAACAGGTCAGCCAAGTTTTTGTTCCTCCGAAGGCGAAATGACTCTTGAATTTGGCAGAAGAGCTGCCTGACCTATGACCTCATCAAAATGATTCTTCATATGTCTATTAAAATACCTGCTGTTGGAGGAAAATGTACTAATGAGTGGGATTAAGTCCCCTTGACCTTCTCACTTTCCTCTTGAAAAGTCCTAAGACATTTCTTCAAAAGGGTCGAGAATATCCCCTTTCACGCAATGCCTTAAACAGGGTGATTACTGCCTTTCTAAAGTCCGCCGGTTGGGTGCAAATCCCTTAAAACCTAAGAAGCTGCGACTTAACGATACCACGGAATGTGTGTTTTGGATGGAAACTAAATTTGTGTAACAAGGCGTGCGTGTCTGTAGTTTTAAAGAAGACTTTGATATCAAGTTTACAGCGTGATGTTAAATCACGGCCCTTTGAACACCGTGGTGTCCAAGAAGTCTATGGCCTCCTTATTGATTTCAAATTTTAATTGAATCGATGGATCGTGAGAATTCAATGTTTGCACAAATTCTGTAAATTCCAATTCAGATCCGGTCCAAATCCCCAAATATCATCCAAATATCTCAAATAATGGGCGGCTTCTGTTTACACTTTGGAAGCACTTCCGCTTCCCAATTGGCCATGAATATATTTGCATAAGCGGTGCAAATTTCTTGCCCATTGCGGTGCCTTTAATTTGCAAATAAAATTGTTCATCAAACATGAAATCATTCTTTGTCAAATTAATTTCTAGCAATTGTAGCAATTCCTGATCAGGCCTTTTAGGATCCGGAAATTTCTGAAAAATATTCCTCACAGTAGCAATTCCGCCTCAATTGGAATATTAGTATACAAATTGTCTACATCCATGGAGAAAAAATAAAAGTCCTCAACAATTTTTAAATTTTAACAATTTCAATGAAGTGATACGTGTCCTTCACATATGCGGGATGCTTTATAGATAATGGATTCAAATAATAATCTAAGAATTCCGCTATACGATAAGTCTCGCTCTCATAATCAGACACAATGGGCCTCCCGAGAGATCTCGTGCACAGGATGGTCCATTTGTCTGGATCTTTGTGTATTTTTGGCAATATGTAAAACCGCCTCTCTCTAGGTTGGGAACTGCCCAGTAGGTATTTGTACTGTTTAGAATTAATGAATTTTTGTCCTTTAGTGATTTAAGTATGTTTTTAACAATTGGAATTGTTTCCAAATACAATGGTTTGTCCAATTTCCTGTAATATGTGGTGTCCTGTAATTGCCGTTGTACTTCAAATGTGTATTGTTCCCGACTTAAAATGACCACTGCCGATCCCTTATCGGCTGGCTTTATTACAATGTGTTTAGTGTTTTTTAGCTCCCGCAGCGCTCTAATTTCTGCCAATGAAATATTCTGTTTTTCTCTAATTGGTTTATAACAACTTTTAAACTTTTCCAAATCTCTATGAATTAAAGTTTCCACTTCTGGTGGAAGCTCCTGCACAAGCGGTGTCAATCTGACGGACCCGTGAAAGGCATTTTCTCTCTCCTTTTGAGTTCCTAAAATATGTAGCTAACTTAACTTTTCTATGGTAAGTCTGCATATCAAACTCAAACTTAAGCTTTTCATGCTTACCTATATACAATGCTGGAACAAAGAATAGTCCTTTTTCAACAGTTCCCGTTGTGGCCTCGAGAGTCTGAAGTTCTTTGCCAAGACCACCACGTCCTGACCTTGAAGGCTTAGTCCACTGTCGCCCCATACTGGTCCAGACTCAGGGGTGTTGCAGTTTAAAAAGGACATCCAATGGTGAAACATGGCCTTGCCCGTTTCCGCCGTCCAATGGATGTCATCTTCTTCGGTGTGGAACAAGTCCTCGTCCAAAAGGGAATGTGGACCCTGTTCCTGTAGATGTAGTCATTCAGGACCTGCAGATTCGACTTGTCTTCAGCTGGCAGGTTCTCCGAAAAAATTAATCTGAGGAACCCAAATTTCTGCATATGGGAACCGCTTCTTCGCAGCTCTCACCGCCGCCTGCACATTCTTGATGGTCGTTTCCTTTGGCTTGTTGGCCCTGCTATTGATCCCGAAGGACAAGACCATCTTCTCCACCACCAGATCCTGTGGCGGTACCGTTTTCTTCAACAAGGCTTCTGCATGGCGGAAGTCCGCCCCTGGGAAACTCTCCACCTGCAAGTTCTTGTTAGAGAAGTCCGGGAACTTGGTGAGGTTCGAATCTCCCAAGAAGATCCATTTGCGGTTCGCCACCCAGTTCCAGTCAGTCATCTTCCTTGTGGTGTTCTGATGTCGATTCACCCGAACCGAGGACCCATGGAACTCTCGACCTCATCAAACAAATCCCTGAAAGATCAATCAGCGGCTCCTCGTCCTCTGAGCCTTCGTGGTGGACCCGGGCTTGAACCTGTACATCTCGTGTTGAAAGCTGGGAAGATTGTCCCTGCTCCTCTGCTCCCTGGGCCTCTCTCGGCCTCCGCTGCCGCTCTAGCCCTGGCCTCATCTCGTTCCTCCTCCGCTTGCATCTCATCGAACATGGCCTCCAACTCCAACTGGGAGGCTGTGCGCTCGGAGGAAACAAGGGTTCAAAAATCTGACAGGCGCTCCTCCTGCACTTCTTCCAGAAAGAGATCTTCTTCAGGAAGAACCACCACTTTGGGTCTCCTCGTCCTTCTTTGGGCCTCCCTCCTTTCCAGGGGAGATGGCATCCATTCAGCCATGTTAGGGCTTGACCATCCGGCCTCTGCATCAGGGACCCGGTCTGTCATGGTGGCCACCGAGGTCTTTGGCGCCGTCTGCCGACGAGGTTGCACCATACGTGCGGACCCACTTGAAGAATCCACGTCACGCTGTTCTCGCACCTGGGACGGGTTCACCCTCGAGCTTGGTTGAGATGAGAGCCTCAGCGTGGTCAATGATGCTCCAGCGTGATCCGTCTTAGGTTCCGCTTGGCCCAGCGGGGAGGCCACCTCAAAGGCCTTTCTCCATTCACGAGTATCCATGCTGGAGAGTTCTTGCAGAAACCTCTCCAAGCTTCCTTCATAATGTTCCATCAAAATCTGGAGGGTCATCTGACCCCAATTTCTTGCATTCCCCACGATCATGTCTGTGGTCTCCTGCCTCGGGTACGCCGGCTTAATCATCCCAGCTAGGATATCCACCATCTTGACGATCATCCTGGGCTCCGGCCTACCTGGCTTTGGAGCCACGTTCTGGAGATGGTGCACCATCTTAATGATGCCATGCAGCTTGCGAATCAGTCTTCCAAAATCGGGACTTGCCGCTTCTCTTATCACATCGTCGTCTCTGGTCCTGGAAGAGCTCCCTCTTGGGCTGGTTGGAATCGTCCCTGCGGACCACAGCTGCACTCTGACGGAATGGGACTTGGGGACCAAAGTAACAGGGGGCCGGGGGGGCGCTGGCGGGTTAGGATGAGGAAGAAAATCCCTTCTCCGGAAGGAAAAGGAGCGTGCACGGTCCATCCCTCCCTGCGGTCCTCCGTTACCCGTCCCAGAAGACTTGGCGGTCACGTTGGCGCCCGGCGCCATAGCGCACCACCGTCCAGCCGTCTTCCATGGCGTCCAGTATTTTTTCTTTTTCTTCTTTTCAAAAATAAAATTTGTTCTCCAAAAAAATTGTTTTCTTTTAATATAAACAAAAACACTTTCCAAAAATGTGGAAAGGAAAAAGTCACATAAAAATAATAAAGAACAAAGGAAGGTGTGCCAAA